>NC_143012.1:101117281-101319781 GCF_055824585.1 Amblyomma mixtum | reverse complement strand
TAACCTAACCTAACCTAACCTAACCTAACCTAACCTAACCTAACCTAACCTAACCTAACCTAACCTAACCTAACCTAACCTAACCTAACCTAACCTAACCTAACCTAACCTAACCTAACCTAACCTAACCTAACCTAACCTAACCTAACCTAACCTAACCTAACCTAACCTAACCTAACCTAACCTAACCTAACCTAACCTAACCTAACCTAACCTAACCTAACCTAACCTAACCTAACCTAACCTAACCTAACCTAACCTAACCTAACCTAACCTAACCTAACCTAACCTAACCTAACCTAACCTAACCTAACCTAACCTAACCTAACCTAACCTAACCTAACCTAACCTAACCTAACCTAACCTAACCTAACCTAACCTAACCTAACCTAACCTAACCTAACCTAACCTAACCTAACCTAACCTAACCTAACCTAACCTAACCTAACCTAACCTAACCTAACCTAACCTAACCTAACCTAACCTAACCTAACCTAACCTAACCTAACCTAACCTAACCTAACCTAACCTAACCTAACCTAACCTAACCTAACCTAACCTAACCTAACCTAACCTAACCTAACCTAACCTAACCTAACCTAACCTAACCTAACCTAACCTAACCTAACCTAACCTAACCTAACCTAACCTAACCTAACCTAACCTAACCTAACCTAACCTAACCTAACCTAACCTAACCTAACCTAACCTAACCTAACCTAACCTAACCTAACCTAACCTAACCTAACCTAACCTAACCTAACCTAACCTAACCTAACCTAACCTAACCTAACCTAACCTAACCTAACCTAACCTAACCTAACCTAACCTAACCTAACCTAACCTAACCTAACCTAACCTAACCTAACCTAACCTAACCTAACCTAACCTAACCTAACCTAACCTAACCTAACCTAACCTAACCTAACCTAACCTAACCTAACCTAACCTAACCTAACCTAACCTAACCTAACCTAACCTAACCTAACCTAACCTAACCTAACCTAACCTAACCTAACCTAACCTAACCTAACCTAACCTAACCTAACCTAACCTAACCTAACCTAACCTAACCTAACCTAACCTAACCTAACCTAACCTAACCTAACCTAACCTAACCTAACCTAACCTAACCTAACCTAACCTAACCTAACCTAACCTAACCTAACCTAACCTAACCTAACCTAACCTAACCTAACCTAACCTAACCTAACCTAACCTAACCTAACCTAACCTAACCTAACCTAACCTAACCTAACCTAACCTAACCTAACCTAACCTAACCTAACCTAACCTAACCTAACCTAACCTAACCTAACCTAACCTAACCTAACCTAACCTAACCTAACCTAACCTAACCTAACCTAACCTAACCTAACCTAACCTAACCTAACCTAACCTAACCTAACCTAACCTAACCTAACCTAACCTAACCTAACCTAACCTAACCTAACCTAACCTAACCTAACCTAACCTAACCTAACCTAACCTAACCTAACCTAACCTAACCTAACCTAACCTAACCTAACCTAACCTAACCTAACCTAACCTAACCTAACCTAACCTAACCTAACCTAACCTAACCTAACCTAACCTAACCTAACCTAACCTAACCTAACCTAACCTAACCTAACCTAACCTAACCTAACCTAACCTAACCTAACCTAACCTAACCTAACCTAACCTAACCTAACCTAACCTAACCTAACCTAACCTAACCTAACCTAACCTAACCTAACCTAACCTAACCTAACCTAACCTAACCTAACCTAACCTAACCTAACCTAACCTAACCTAACCTAACCTAACCTAACCTAACCTAACCTAACCTAACCTAACCTAACCTAACCTAACCTAACCTAACCTAACCTAACCTAACCTAACCTAACCTAACCTAACCTAACCTAACCTAACCTAACCTAACCTAACCTAACCTAACCTAACCTAACCTAACCTAACCTAACCTAACCTAACCTAACCTAACCTAACCTAACCTAACCTAACCTAACCTAACCTAACCTAACCTAACCTAACCTAACCTAACCTAACCTAACCTAACCTAACCTAACCTAACCTAACCTAACCTAACCTAACCTAACCTAACCTAACCTAACCTAACCTAACCTAACCTAACCTAACCTAACCTAACCTAACCTAACCTAACCTAACCTAACCTAACCTAACCTAACCTAACCTAACCTAACCTAACCTAACCTAACCTAACCTAACCTAACCTAACCTAACCTAACCTAACCTAACCTAACCTAACCTAACCTAACCTAACCTAACCTAACCTAACCTAACCTAACCTAACCTAACCTAACCTAACCTAACCTAACCTAACCTAACCTAACCTAACCTAACCTAACCTAACCTAACCTAACCTAACCTAACCTAACCTAACCTAACCTAACCTAACCTAACCTAACCTAACCTAACCTAACCTAACCTAACCTAACCTAACCTAACCTAACCTAACCTAACCTAACCTAACCTAACCTAACCTAACCTAACCTAACCTAACCTAACCTAACCTAACCTAACCTAACCTAACCTAACCTAACCTAACCTAACCTAACCTAACCTAACCTAACCTAACCTAACCTAACCTAACCTAACCTAACCTAACCTAACCTAACCTAACCTAACCTAACCTAACCTAACCTAACCTAACCTAACCTAACCTAACCTAACCTAACCTAACCTAACCTAACCTAACCTAACCTAACCTAACCTAACCTAACCTAACCTAACCTAACCTAACCTAACCTAACCTAACCTAACCTAACCTAACCTAACCTAACCTAACCTAACCTAACCTAACCTAACCTAACCTAACCTAACCTAACCTAACCTAACCTAACCTAACCTAACCTAACCTAACCTAACCTAACCTAACCTAACCTAACCTAACCTAACCTAACCTAACCTAACCTAACCTAACCTAACCTAACCTAACCTAACCTAACCTAACCTAACCTAACCTAACCTAACCTAACCTAACCTAACCTAACCTAACCTAACCTAACCTAACCTAACCTAACCTAACCTAACCTAACCTAACCTAACCTAACCTAACCTAACCTAACCTAACCTAACCTAACCTAACCTAACCTAACCTAACCTAACCTAACCTAACCTAACCTAACCTAACCTAACCTAACCTAACCTAACCTAACCTAACCTAACCTAACCTAACCTAACCTAACCTAACCTAACCTAACCTAACCTAACCTAACCTAACCTAACCTAACCTACAGGCCCCCCCAAAAAAGGCTGCCTGCGTACTTTGGAGGTGCTTGCAGGCAAAGCAACCTGTCCAGTGCATGTGTCTGCATCACGACATGTCTCGCGCCTGTAACCAACTTGCCCATTAAGCTAACAGTTGCGAACAACAACTATAAGCCGAGTAGCGCACGTTTTCTGAGGCTGCATCACCTTGCATCACATCCAAGAAGGCACTTTGGCAGCAGCATTGTTCAAAAGAGAGTTTTCCTAAATGCTCCTGCTACAGGTTTAGTGGGGGTGTTATTGTGTTACTGCCACTGCTGCTGCCAAAGGAGCGAACCTTGTTTCTGTCAGTATGGAGTGTGTTGAGTGGATCCCAAAGATCTTGGATCCCAAAGAGAGTATATCTTGCATGCTTTCGTACCATGTAGGAAGCTGCGCAGGAGTGTCCGAGGCAACAATAAAATCTAAGAAATCAGCCTACCAGAAATTGAGAAAAAGCACCATTGACCCTAGAAGATATGTTGGTCATACTTCAGGAGATTAACTGAAAACTTGATGTATTGTTGCCACTGAAAGAAACTGTCGATGGAATTGAGCAATCGGGGCAGTTTATGTCCGAACAGATGACAGACCTGATGACGCGCACAGAACAAAATGAGCGAGATATTAAAGCAATCCAGACTAGGCTCGCAAAAATGGAAATGAACAAAGAGCAGCTTGAATCGCTCAGTGTCCAACTTGATGACACTGAGAATGGGGCAACCGAAAACTGAGCTTAGAAATTCATGGTGTACCACAAATGGAAGGCGAAAATCTTTTGTCAAAACCTAACCTTGCCATAAAAACGCTCTCGCCAGTGGAAGTGAATAGCCCCAGCTATCAGGACACGACATCACGGCAATTCATCGATTGCCAGCAAAGCGTGACAAAGTGCCTGGCATCATCTGCCGTTTCACGAGACAGAGCATGAGGGACATGAGACAGACAAATTACTAAGCTTTATGATATGACTATCGTCTGAGCAAGTGTGTGAAAAACGAGGTGTTGAACAATATATCTTTTCTATCCAAATTAGCTGGTTTAGAAAAACGAGATGCAATGTACAGCACAAGAAATATAGCGCAATGGAACGTAAAAACATACAGAACTTTCTATGGTAACCAAACATTAGAAAATAAACTACCGCGACTTCTTAACAAACTCGCACAAAACGATATTGATCTCCAAAATACAACACGCCACAAACTGTTCGAGTATCTTTTACACTACACCTAACCTTTTTTTTTCTGTGATTTGTTTACCTAATTCTTCTTTCTTTCACCATCATTGTAAGTTTTCTTTCCAGTCAGGACAATGCTGTTGATTTTATGCTGACTACTGTAACCTGATAAGAGCTCTGCTATGTGTATTTTTTTTCCTTTGTTACCTGTATTTCCTGTATTTTCTTTTTTTTGCGTGTGTGTGAATCCAGACCACTGCATTGCTGTCAAAGTGGGGGCCTGTGGCCTTGTCAAGCTGGCAAACGGCAGCTTTTACTACGGGGCCCCGCCATCATCTGTACCATGGTGGCAAAATAAAATTTGAATTTGAAAACTAAAAACAGTATTTGCTTCTTGTGAGACTTGCGTTGCTCTTGCTAGAACGAGTCTGCCAGTGATTAATTCAACTGCCACGCAGTTTGCTCACAATGCAGTGGGCAGGTTGTGGTGATGAGCACACCTGCCTCGGTTGGGATGATCCCCTTAAGCTTTATTCTGATGTACAGAGTCGATCACACTCGTCTAGAGCAGATTAGAGACGTGAACGCACAGGCACTGGTGCCTGTGCGAAAAGATTTCAGTTCATTTGCAGCACACCGTCCGAGCACCCTAGACAAGTGTGATGGACTCTGTACTACACTGTTGTACTGAAAACACCCTGTGCCCTGTAGTGGAAACCAACTCACGGCCAGCTCACAGCCGCCGGTCAATGTAGGACAAATTTTATTCACTTATTTTTTAGTTGCAAATAAACACTCAGGATAATGAACCCACGCAGGAGTAGATGCAAGGTAGGAAAATGTCAATAGCGGATAACAATTTGTGATCACAGGGGTATCGGATGGTAATGATGTCAATTCAAGGTGATTAGCATTCTCTAAAGGATCCGGCTGAGGTACAGTTCACAACACTAGATGGTGAAGTGCTTTCTATTGTTCTATTAAGAGATACCTTATTAAAGGGAACCAGGATATTTGTTTGAGAAGTGATGGATTTCGCACTGTTAGTTTTCGAGGAGTGGCAGAAGTGTCCGTGATAAAGCAGGTACAAAAACTCTACGCTCAGCTAGGCCGGGTGTGAAGGTCTGTTTTCTTGGATATGTTTGAATAGTTTCTAAATTCGTTCTAATTTGCCTATTAAATATTTCTGGTAAGGTCTCCAAATAATATCAGTCCATTCTAGGGGTGGCCTCACGAGTGTTTTATATGCATTAAGTCTTACAGCAGGAAAAGCACTGCATAATCTTCTTCTGAGAAAGTGAAACTTTCGCTGAGCCTCCTTAGTTTTAAGTGTTGTTATTTATGTGTTGTTCCCAGCTCAGGTTGCGCAGTGGCACTTTCTCATTAGTAAAAAACTACACTGCTTGTTCTGACAACATTAAGTTTCTTTCCCCAATAGTTTGAATTGATGGTATTCATTTAACCTTCATTTAACTTCTGATCTTGTATGGAAACTTGTATGGAACTTTTGATCTTGTATACACTATGCAGTCATCTGCAAAGAGTCAGATTGGTACCCCAGGGTCAGCTCATAAATGGATATCATTGATGCATATTAAGAACACATTGTTTACAGTTCCTCAAAAGGCAGTCAGTTTCTATAATTAGTACGTTATTTTCAATCCCTGTAGCCTTGATAAGGAACTAATTCAAATGCCTTAGAAAGGTTTAGAAAGATAGCACCTAACTGACCCTTTACATAAAGAGTATTTGCGATATCGTAAGTTATCCCTGCCAACTGTGTGGTTGTTGATAACTGGGATTGAAAGCCATGTTTTAACTGTAGAGCAGATTTCAGCTTAATTTCAGTTTAAAAACTGCATTTTTATGAACACTCACTGTTTATTTTTGGAAAGTGCATCCGTATGAGAATCCACAGGAGTGAAGGGCCACAGCGCATCATGCTGGCATGCTGGTTGGTGCATGTTATCTACCAAGACCAAGATACTGCAAAATACTAAAAAAAAATGCCTACTAGAACCTTCGCTAGAGGGTGCCTTGCGGATTGCACCCAGAGATTATACTTGCTGGCAAATAATGCTTGCCTGCCAAGCTTTATTTAATTTTAATTTTATACCTTAGCCATGCCTCTCGAAGGGATGATTAAAGGGTCTCTGGAATGGTTTTAATAGTGGCTGTACGAATTGTGTGCATTACTTGGAGTAAAGCTAAGCTATTCATGCCTTTCACGCTCTGTACAAGGTTTCTGAAAAGAAATCCAGTGGTTTGCTAATAAAAAAGCGCACACCATTTACTAAAAACTGAAATTAGACAGTAGCCGATGGTTTTCTTGTTGAGTGGTCATTATGACTTGCTTTGTTGGTAAATGCTGCATCACTTCTGCACAAACGTTTCCTCTGGAATCTAGCAGCTGCAGTGGGGTGTCGTTTTGTTTGCAGGGTAATGCTTGTGTACAGTGCTCGAGCACCGTACACAAGGGTTATGCAGATTGTATGTGTCGCTCAGGTGAGTAACTTTCATGGGAGCTACTTTTTCATGCTGCTGCTGCACCTACAGGTATCAGTCATTTCCCTTTGACCCTGTGAGTAAGATGGCTCATAATTAAATAGTTTTTAGGTGCAAAAAACAAACAAGACACATAGGTAGGTGGCAGGACGAAGCGCAAGTGTTCTTAGACTATTCTTAGACTATATTTCTAGTACAGTGGGCCCTTCCTTTCGTGTGTCATCTCCGCGTTTCATTGATGATTGTGTCACATGTGTCGTCGCCAACACCTGTCGTGCAAGGACAGTCACCTTTTGCATCAAGAACGGCTTGGTCCCCGTTGAAGTAAGTGTGCTTTTCCACCCTGTGCTTCCTTCATGGGGTCACGTAAAAAGAATTAGCGAAAAAAAATGGCGCTTCATCCTGTCACCTACCCATGTGTCTTGTCTGTTTTTTGTGCCTTAAAACTATTTAATTATGAACCAAAACCAACTAGCCCAGCAGCAAGTGCTGTTAGAGTAAGATGGCCTTGTACAACCTTTTGCAGTGACCTTCTTCAGGCATGCTACTTCACAAGGATACTCGGCAGCCTCAAGAGTTGGCTTCAATCCAAAAGGCTGTGTACCCTACACCTAGGAGTTGGAATTGGCAAAGAAGTGACATAGAATGTGCGCTCTGCAGTAGTGTTTATATGACAAGACTAGTCGTTATGCTGAGTGGCAGCAGGTTATCAAATTTTGAGTTGGGCAATAAAGACCTAGCTTCATACAACTCTGCACCAGCAAGCACAAAAAATAGGATTCCATGCTAACAGTGTGGCAAATTATAGGAATACTGATGTAATGGTGCCTGACATGCTCTAGAGCAGTCTCCAGCGTGTCTGTGACATTGGAGGGCAACTTCGGACACTGGACAAGAACAACAGTGCCGGCCTGCTGTAAAATTTAGGGCGGAATTTTAGTGCACTCTTTTCAGAGCTGCCTGTTTGTATGCTACCGTTAAGAACAGCTTTTAAGAGTGGCTTTGTGTTAGTCTATTTTGAGTGTAACCTGCCTCTCAGTGCTGCATTTGTAAAGTTTCCATTGGTAGTGACCCTCGGTATAGTGTGCTTCATGATTGGCAACCTAAATGCACTTCTGCTGTGGGCTTTGTGATGGCTTCAAGGAAATTAGTCCACTTTAGTTGCTCCTTTAGCAGATATAAAGATTTAGTATGTGGCAAAATGTTAGTATGTTAGTATGTGGCAAAATTTGTTTCTCTCTTGTTTCATTTTCACATGGCTATCCTGATCGTTTAGTGTAATGCCACTCAACAAGCCAATGTTTGACACAATATTTATACTGTTTGCAGATATATTTATAATCAAATTTTGCAGTTATTCTATTGAGCTAAGATCATCATTTGCTCATTAGGCTGTGTTCACGGAGAATAGTAACAATATTATTTTGTATTTTTCATAGCTTTAGTTGTAGTAGTTTGATTTGGGTAAAGAACCTTCCTATGTTGTGGGATGAATCCTTTGTGATATTTCCCCAAAAGATCGTTTTATACCTATAATTTTTGCTTATATTTTCTTAAAGAATACATGATGAAATACCAGGATTGCTGTTGCAACCAGATCATAAGTTGTCCTAATATAATTTCTAGAAGCTTATTTATTTAATTGATGTTTAAGTAAATACTTTTGGTACACAGGCCACTTCAGTATTCAGGACAGTTTTGGAGGGGGCTGAGTTATGATGGAGTTAAGTAAAGTGTGATCAGAAATTTCTTTTGTTTATAACTTTAGACATAAAATTGTTTCTTGGGAATAACCTGTGTTCTGTTTGTAGTTTAAGAATTGCTTGAAAAGATGAAAATTGATCTCCTGTTTGCACTCTCTTTTAGATTTCGCGGTGACAAACACCTTTTGAGCATTTTGAGAGTAAAATGGCTGCTCATTTTTTTTGTCAATGTGAAGTTTCCCTGGTGTGCTGGATATTTCGGCACATCCTTCACTGGTGCCAAAATTTTACTTTAAAATGAAGAAGCAGACAGCCTCTTTGGCGTGCTCTTACCTTAGTGTTGATCCCTTCTGTGAGGAAAAGGTGATTGTCAACCAAGTCTACGGAAAGAAAGCCACTAATATCATGAAGAGCAAGATAGCCTTGTACATTCACACATTTATGTTGTTTTGAATACGGAGGACACTTCCTTTGTCAGCAAGGAGGTGGTGGTGGTGAAAACATTTATTAAGAATGGACAGGAGGTATGTTTGGAACAGCCCGTAAGGGACTGATCCTCACAGGCACTAGGTGGAGGTCCCTAGTTTGAGACCCCAGTGGCGGTGGCCGCCGCCCAGGCGCGCCCGACTAAGGCTTGTTGGGCCTGTAAGTCATGGCAGCCGAGCAGGGTCGCCTCCCAGTCCTCCCGGGTTGGGTTGGGGATGGGGGGAATAGCGGGGTTGGAGGGGCAGGCCCACACCATGTGATAGGTGTCCGAAGACACCGCACTACAGTGCGGGCAGTTGCCGTTAAAGGAGGTGTCAAAATGTTAGGCAAATAGGCAAATCTTAAGTTTGTTACCTACCTGTGAACAGAATTTTTTTTTTTTTTTCAAGCCAATGTTGCAACCGCAATTACTGAAATGAAGGCATGTAAGTGAAGGGTGCGGCAAAAGTGATGTTATTAGTTTGTAACAAACACCTGTTAATTCATCCAAATGTGCCTCGCCACAGATTAAAGGAACTACACGAGAGCCCTTTCAGAACGAATCAACGGTGCTGTTGCTTACCAGATGTCAGCAACAGCGTATCATTCTCTAGCCTGCATTTGCTAGCTGGGAGGAGAAAAATGCTGGGGAGGAAAATGCTGCTGTAATTGTGGCCCGTTTTCTGACTTACCTGCCGCAGCAGCTTGGCCACTGAGCCCAAGGTCGAGATCAGATCCTGGCTGATGCAGCACCATTTTGGATGGAGGGGAAACACTTGCGTACTGTGCAAGTCATTGCACGTTAAACAACCACAGTTAGTTCACAACTAATCTGGAGTGCACACATTGCAGAATCACGGCTTGTCCAAAATAATCCGAAGCCCTCCGCTGCTCCATGACAGCCCCCACAGTTCCATGCATCAAACTCAATATACCGTTCTCCTTACTTCTAACTTTTGACTGATAAGAGGCGTCACAACTGAATGACCAGATTCCTCCATATCCATACTGTTACTTTTTTCGCTACGAAATAAGTGTTCAGGAATATCAGTGAACCAATGAGAGCAGACCTTCAGAAACAAACACAGGAAAGAAATGAGGGAGTAATTCCGTATGTTGATGCCACCTCCCTGTATTTGAATAAGAAAGGGGGCTAATGGGCCATAGTTGAATCACTATTTTTACGCTCTACAAGCGCTTGACCAGGATGTGAACATGAGCATTACTATTATATGCAATGCAGCTATATGGCGCAGCACTAATACAGGTTTTCTAAATTTGTGGAGAAGATCTATGTTTTTTCGTTATCCTCTAGTCTGGCTGGTATTGGGCAAGCATTAAATCACTATCATCTGTCTGAATACGCCCACTTCAGGGCAAAGGCCTCTCCCATGTCCCTCCAATTAACCCTGTCTTGTGCCAGCTGCGGCATTAAAACTATAGATTAAAAGAGCAGTGTTAAAACAAAAAAGAGAAAAGATTAATGGTCATCTTGGCCTGCACTCAGAAACTGCCTGCACAAGCGACATAAAAGCTTTCAGAAGCATTAGAGATTGAAGATGTGCACACTCCTGTACCAGCCTCCCCGCGGTTTTTTGGTTCGTAGAAGGGCATTCTCACCTTGCTACAACAGCGTGCAATGTGTGAAATATCTCTGCAGCGGCCTTTTGGTGGTTTTATTGGTTTCTCTATGTATACATCGCAATTCCTCCACTATTCTGCTGCAAACAAGGTATACAAAGGCTGGCATGTCTACGCGTGTGCCTGCTCCTTCACCTTGTTCTGTCTGGCTTTTGGTGCCCCTGTGCTAAGAAAGTCGAATTCTTATCGTGCAGTGTGAAAAATCACACTGCACACGTGTGCAGAGTAAACAAAGCGATAGAGTGGAAGATTATTACCATTAGGAGTTCATTACCTGCAAAATTAAAAGCAGTGCACTAGAGTGATGTATTTTTGATGCAATAAAGCATTTTATGTACACTTAGACATGGCTCTTTTTGTTTTTCTTGCAGCCTTTGCACTGAAGCATGTGGCATAGCTTCATGGGGTATATATTATATAAGCAGACGCCCGCGACCAGTGGCCATCAGCTGGCTCATGGCTTGCTCAATATTGAATGAATGAAGTCATATTTCAACACCCTCTCTGTTATTACCGTTGCAACCTCGAGGGGGTGATTAAATGACCTCATTCATTCGATATCGAGCAAGCTGCCGGCCATATGGCGACGGGTGTATATATTAATTCTGCTTAATGTTCCCACGAAGGTCTCAAGGTTAACAGAGTAACAAAGGAGAGGGACCCAAGGTAAAAAGCTGCATTAACATAGCTTGCGGGGCCAGGCGGCAGATGGTCAGACGGAGGTCTCAAAAGTGATCAGTTCTTACATTGGCACAAGATCTGGGACCACTTTCCAATTAAAATTCAATCTCGTTTGTGTATCGGTTGCTCGGCCCTATGCCCGGCCGACTATGTTGGCCTATGGAAGGCCGATGTCAATCCCCAACCCCAGCCCAGGGTCTTTCAGCAAGTTCAGCCCGAGCAGTTTTGGTTGGCTTGCCTACATAAGGCCTGCTTCACACCAAGCTCGTTTTGCCCCTTGGGTATCTTTCCCGCAGATCTACCAACTAGCCAAACAGCATGTTTTACTTTGGAACTTGCCACTGCCGATTATGAGCTCTAATCCTGTTACCAGCACACTATCGCTCTAAACCTACTACCAGCACACTATCACGGGAATAATCGCTATCAAAGAGGTAATTACTCACTGGCACACGCCCATGCACAGCCATACAGCTACAAAGGAAAGCTATACAGCTTCCAGAAAACTGCAGTGGAAGAAAATTTGTCCTGGTGCAGGGTTCGAACCCGGGACCACCGCTTCACCGGAGCAGGCGCTCTACCACCTGAGCTAATCGGGACGCGTGTTCGCCAAATGCAGCCGGTACAGCCAGCGATGACAGCGCCGCCCACCGGCAGGTAGCAGCCACATTAAGGCTGGTTATAAATATTCATTCAGAACGACGGCTTGACATCGCCGCTATGGCGCAGTGGATTAGAAGCACGTGTTGCGTATGGAAGGTCGGCCGTTCGACTCCGCTCTCTGTACTGTAATTTTATTGTTTTTTTAATTTCATTTTTTCCCCTTTTAGATCGCAAATCGTGATGCTTAGTGGCATATAACGCCATTTAAGAGGATTTATTATCCCTTTTAGGTAAGCCGTTGTGACAATCTTCAGTCACCGTGATCAATTCACCGTGGTTTCAAGCCTTGTGGCTGTACAGGCTGCAGTTGGCGAATACGCAATCGGGACGGATAGCATATGGTAGGGCAAGAGCGAATTGATCACTACGTAGAAGTTCGTCAAATGTTTAAGGAAATCCCCCAAGGCGGATTAGATAAATAATATCATTAAAAGCAACGGCTTCGACAGAGAAGCATGCCACGACGACCACCGCCAGGCTCGAGTTGGCGGAAAATGGGTACTAGAGACTGCACTCTCAAGCACACCCCAAGTGCACCTCGTCACAAGGTTTCAGAGCGCTACCAGCAGGTGCCAAAGGTTGTGCACCCAACCAAACTCCACGAGCTGAGTGATCGAGGAGCTCAGTTAAGAGAAAAGCCAGTTGAAGCGGCGCAGCGCGCCATTCAATATACCGAACTACCTGTGAAGTTGGAGCTGGATACACAGCGCTACTTTCTTATACTTTTACACAAGATTTTTAAGAGGGTAATGCGCATGTTCAATATAGCTAATAATTCGAAATACGCGGGTTCGATATATCCGTTAAATATTCATGCCAGAAAGGAGATACGCACAAAGAAACATTTTCAAGAAAATACACTTCAATGTTCATCTTTATTGTACAATGCACTTGCAGAAACTGTGCTTAGAAATGTGCAAATGTTGGCGGTTTTTATTAGGCGACAAGCATATCTCTACTCCAGCCGGGGAGGTCACTTTAGGCGCTGTACAATGACCGCATTCAGCAGGTTGGCGTCCTTCAGGGTCACCTTGTCATCCGCCAGTTCCTTGTGCGGGAAGGTCGTCAGCAGGATGAAGGTCGCTGCCTCGTACTCGGGCCGAGCGCTGAGTTGCACCGCTTGTCAAGGAAAGAGAGCTCAAAAATTGCAAAAACACTTTCCGCAGGAAGACCAGGTTAGTAAAAAAGCTCGTTAACTTGGCCTGCACGGGCCAAATTAACGAGTCTTCGTCCAGCGTGTACTTGTATGCGCTGTTTTTTCCTCTGAAGCGCCAGAAAAATGTTTATTACCCGACAGTTGCATGCTGGGTGCGAAATGTGTGACACAGCCAGCATGACTGCCACGCCCCAAGGCTCGTCGAGGAGCGCGACCAGAGCTAGAGTGGTGCTGACCTCGATATCACATGCTCGTGCAGCAAATGAGTGCTGGTACAATGTGGGCAGCAGAAGCAGCAGCACCAGGAAAGGATACGTCACAATGTACCTGCGGATGTCTCCAATGGTGTGTGAGTGGTTCATCCGGGCAACCAACCTGGGGAGGAAGAGGGAGAATGAAGGGGGGTCAATGCCAGGTCAATGCCAGGTCAATTCCACGCCATGCTATGCTGCCTGCTATTCAATATTGTACGGTACAGCATCCTAAAGCTCCAAATGTGCTTTGAGAGATGCCATAGTGGAACGTGGAGGCTAACAAAGAGGGTTCAGCTTAAGTTAAGGACAACACAGCGAGCCATGGAAAGAAAAATGATAGGTGTAACGTTAAGAGATCGGAAGAGGGCGGAGTGGGTGAGGGAACAAACGCGGGTTAATGACATCTTAGTTGAAATCAAGAGGAAGAAATGGGCTTGGGCAGGGCGTGTAATGCGAAGGCAAGATAACCGCTGGTCCTTAAGGGTAATGGAGTGGATTCCAAGAGAAAGCAAATGTAGCAGGTGACGGCAGAAAGTTAGGTGGGCGGATGAGATTAAGAAATTTGCGGGAATGCGGTGGCCGCAGCTGGCAAAGGACAGGGTTAATTGGAGAGACATAGGAGAGGCCTTTGCCCTGCAGTGGGTGTAGTCAGGCTGATGATGATGATGATGATGATAGTGAAAGGCTCTCAATTGATAAACATCAGTTGCGTGCAACTGATCTGCCAACAGCCACAGCGGAACTCAGCTGGAGGCAGTGTAAACGGGGCGGTCTGTGCACTGAAGCGTGAACAGCAATGAGCCTGTGATTGGAACGGTTACTACCGCAGCGGACTACGGTGGAGTGTGCTGTGACGGCGGCGTGCCCATGCGCAACGATCCATCATGCCAAGAATACACACACACACCAGTACGCGTGTACAATGCTCACGCAGTCAAGAGGACATTGGAGGAGGTGATTGTCACCTTGTCCACTAGCAGAGCTACACACAAGGGCCTGCCAGGTTGTGGGCGCCCTCCCCCAGTGGAGTCAGAAGCCAAAGCAGCGTCCATACCTGGTGCCGTCCGAGAGGCGGATCTGGATGTTGGTGGTGGGCAGAGAGTCGTCCAGGTTGATGGCCTTCTTGGCATCCGCTTCCGCATGCTCCGCAGGCGGACTCACACCCACGGGGCGGCTCAGCGTAGGAGTCACACTGGACCACATGGACCACACACACAGACCCCATCAGGGTAAAACACAAGGATCTCAGCCCACAGTTGCATCATCAGATTACTGTACAGTCCATCAAGGCGTACTCAACTCAATCGTGGTTGTGAAATGGTCACGCAGTCAAGAGGATGTGATAGCAATCGAGACCCCTCTCTCCACACAAGTATTCTTCTCTTGCACAGACCACGACTTGTCAGCACCACCACCATAGTCAATTTCTTTTTCCACTGCAGGCTCCCGCTATCCATATCAGCATCATCATCACCAGCTTTAGCTTTTTGTAGCTGTCAAAGGGACGTGAGTTGTGGTAGCATGGTAGTGCACTGCAGTTGTGGCTCTCATGTGCGGTCTGCTTTTTTTTTTTCACGAACCGCTGCTGAGCATTGCAATTTTAGTACAATGGGCAAGCACCTTAGTACAGTCGAACCTCGATGTAACGAACCTCAATGTAACGAAATTCGCGATGTAACGCATTTTTTTCATTTCCCAATCACTTCCCCATTGAAAACCATGTATTTTTTTTCGCGATTTGACGAAGTAATTTTGCTCCGCACTTTCGATGTAACGAAGTCCTTGCGCATCGCATGCATGTGCCAAGAGCTACCTTGACAATCGAATGAGAGCTAAAATTTTAGCCGAGACGAAACGCAGTTTGTATTTGCCCTTTTATGCGCCAATTTTGCCGGCAGTGTGGGAATCTGCGAGAACGTACCGCCGCGCCATCTGTCGTGCGCATTCAAAGCCCGCGGCATGGAAGTTTCAAGACGCGCCGCGCCATGACGCCACTGGCGAGCTGTAGACTCTGAACGTGAAAGCGCAAACCGGAATTTTCTTGCAGCGTCCGTTCGTTTTTTTTTTTTTTTGCGTGCGATGTCTTCGTAGACAACAACAAAAAAAAGTCTTCAGTGTTGACAAACTCGTGGAGCTAGTGTGGTCGTACCTTTAAAACGGGTGAGCGGCAAAAAAAAAAAAAAACGTGCCCTGGCAGAGGAGGCGAGTGGCGAAGGGGGTAGAGGGGAGGCGTGGCATGAGAGGCGCGCGCGGTGCATTCTGGGTGGGCGGCTTCGGCGCGCTCTCGGCGCGGCCCGCGCGAAATGCAGCCGGCTGCATTCCGCGCCGGGCGCCGTCAGAGCGCGCCGGTAGCCGCCGAACACGCTGGCGATCGGGCGCCGCTGTTTCGCGGACGTGACGTCGCCGTGCCGCTCGCGCTACATCGGAGTATAACCGCGCCGCGAGCACAATCCCACCGCGCCGGCGTGAGCGATGCGAACATTTTTCTTTATTTTTCTCTGATGCGTCCCCGGCTGCAAATGTTCAATGCTGATGATGATGATACCAGTAGCGACATCTCGTGGCGGCTTTCAGTACTAGGCGCTGCGCTCGTTCTTTTGCTATGCGCACACGGAGAAAAATGATGTCGTCGCGGTGTTTGCTATCACTCATTATGCTCCTGATGTAGAAAAAAACATCCGGTGCCCTTGTTAGCGATACTATTACTCGATTTTCTTGCGTATTTCTTCAATAAGTGATTTACAAGTTCCCATCAACAAGCAGTGTTCCTGAACCAGTTATACTTTATTTTGACAGCTGAAACATGGGAACCTCGACGTAACGAAATTCGCGATGTAACGAAATTTTCGGCTGCAAGTAGGACTTCGTTATATCGAGGTTCAACTGTAGTTACATGGCTGGCTTTAAACCGACTTTATAACTGTACTTGCTTTAACTGCCTCTTACAGTTCAATTGTAATTGTCATATTTAAGCAAATGTAATGCGACTATGATTGTAACATGAGGGTTAACTTTGCGGTCGCGAAACAGTTAAAAAAAAGAAACAATCATGAATAGAACGCAGGGAACGAGGCCACGGTATAAGGAAACATTCGTAAAAATTTACGAACAAAAGTGCCTCAAGGAAATGCTTCCGTATGGCTTTGTCACCCTAAGTAAGCTGCCCTCCAGCCTAAACACAACAAGGCAGTTGCTACCATCATCATCACCAGAAGGCTTCACACGCCTTCTGTCATTCAAGAGGGTCGCGGAAACGATTATCAAATAAGACCAATATGAGGACAAACATGGAGTCCCCCGCTCCATCATCATCGAAAGAGGCCTCTCGTAAAAACAAAACGAATAACACTTCTCCCAGTCGACAGGCAACTACCACCCTCTAGTGTTGAAAATTGCAACCGTGACCGTGACTCGTGACCGTGCAACTGCTGACCGTGACTAGACTTTGGCGGTGGAAACAGCACAACATCAGGCTGGACAAGTGTGACACGTCATTAGCAATATTTGTAAAATCTCCCATGCAGAGTACAGCTAGGGGTAGGTTGTTAAAGGGCTAAATGAGCCATCGTAAAATTGCGCAGGCGCTGCTTTCATCCCGCTTTTGTCAAAGCTGGCACTGTCTGATTTGATATGAAGTATCGCAGTTTGTTAATGAAAAGGACGCAAAAGGGAAACTAAGGACAGAGAAGGAACACACACTTAGGTAAACTAGCAATCGACCATTCATTTCTGGTTTAAGGACGACGCGCTACTGACACCCTGTCTTTCTTTCTCGCGATTGTTTTTGTGTTGCTCTAACTTTTTTCAGATACTATACACCAACTCGCCCAGCAACAAGTTTTACGTGAGATTTAGAAGGGGCCGCCAGTGACGTGCAAAAAACGTGAGCGCACTCAGCCGACACTATGCATTCAGCCCACCGATAGGCCTACACAGGAATGCAGCGGCAGTTCAAGTGACGTGGGGAGAGAGTGGAGTGGCCACCACTCACGTGCCCAGCCGGTGGCCCTGTCCCACGAAGGGGGCCACCTTGGCCTTGGTGGGCGCCATGAACTGCTCGTGCCGGTGGTCCTCCATGTTCAGGTTCACCTCAGCCCCATCCGCCTCCTGCAGGAGCTGACGGGGGATCTCCCTGCATCGTCAGCAGGGCAGCTTCCATTACACCGGTTGCTAATCTTGTCTTGAAAAAAACGTCATCATCATCATCAGCCTGACTACACCCACTCCAGGGCAAGGGCCTCTCCCATGTCTCTCCAATTAACCCTGTCCTTCGCCAGTTGCGGCCACCGTATCCCCGCAAACTTCTGAATCTCATCCGCCCACCTAACTTTCTGCCGCCCCCTGCTACGGTTGCCTTCTCTTGGAATCCACTCCGTTACCCTTAATAAGGACCAGCGGTTATCTTGCCTTCGCATCACATGCCCTGCCCAAGCCCACTTCTTCCTCTTGATTTCCACTAGGATGTCATCAACCCGCGTTTGTTCCCTCACCCACTCCGCCCGCTTCCGATCTACCTATCATTTTTCTTTCCATAGCTCGCTGCGTTGTCCTTAAAACTTAAGCTGAACCCTCTTTGTTAGCCTCCACGTTTCTGCCCCATAGGTGAGTACCGGTAAGATACAGCTGTTGTATACTTTTCTCTTGAGGTATATTGTGAAGCTTCCATTCATGATCTGAGAGAACCTGCCACATGCGCTCCACCCCATTCTTATTCTTCCAGTTATTTCCCTCTCATGAGCCGGATCAGCGGTCACTACCTGCCCTAAGTAGACACATTCCCTTACTACTTCCAGCACGCACCACCAATTGCGAACTGCTGCTCTCTTGCTAGACTGTTAAATATTACTTTGCACGAAAAAACGGGGACGAAATAGACACAAGTACAACAGGACGTATCCTGCACTTCCAACTGATTTTTACTGAGAACTCCAAAGCTTAAGTACAGCGCTACTATCGTCTCGTGGCAATCGACGGTAATGGTCCAAAAACGCCAGTTCATTATCAAGAAGAGACAGAGAAGCGGTGCTGACACATTGACCACCTGCTTTTCTAATGTGATATGCCTCAATAATCTCTCTTTCCATCCGATCCTTTCCACGCCCAAGAAACTTAGTTTTCGGAAAAATGGGTTTACACTTAGTCCCAGCAGTGGATAGCAAGGTGACCGCTTTTCCCTTCTTTCACAAGATTGTAATGCTCCCTAGCTCTCTCATTAAAACAGCGTCCGGTCTGACCAATGCACACTCTGCTGCAAGTGAGTGGAATGCTGTGAAACCTAGTTGGCGGTTGATAGTGCAAATCGGCTTTTCCTTATTAACCATCACAGGAAAAATTTGATAGCTTGCTTCGGGCGGAGAAGAGCACGTTTACATCGTATCTGCTTGCAACTTGCTTTAGATTATGAAAAACTCTGTGAAGGTACGGAATTGAGTGGCCATCCCCTCATCTTGCTTATCTGTCTCTTTGATGCGCTTTTTCTTTTGTAGCAGCGTCTCTGCGACAGCTGACCATGAATCCGGAGGGATCGGTCAGTTTGCAATTGAAAACTTTCAAACATTTTATATGGACGTGACTTTTCCAAAGCGGAATTGAGGCAGTTCATTGCTATTGCTCTTTTGACTATCTTCGAATGAGCACTACTGTAAGGGGGGAGTGCCTTTTGTGACCTAGGATTGTACATCCAGCATATATGCCCATCCAAGAAATGAATTACAGTGGAACCTCGATTATACGTCCCCCGGTCATGCGACGACCCGCATTTTACGACGAATTTGTGCGGTCCCGGCAAAACCCCCATAGAGACAATGCATTAAAAACCTCGGTTATACGACGCAAATTTTAGAAGGACCCCGCTTCGTACGACGGCTGGCTCGTACCGTCCGTCAAAAAAGGTCGTCAGCAAACGCAGGCCGGGATGTACCGTATTTTCGCGATTCTAAGCACCCCCCCTATTTTCGGAAAAAAATTTCTTAAAAAAAAAAAACTGCATGCGAATCTAAGCACCCCCGTTTTTGCGCGGAAGAGAGCGTTGCCGAGGCCGCCAAGTGCACTTGCTCTCTTTTTCGTCGAGCCTGTGCAGTCGGAGTCCCAAGGAGGCGCGGCCTGCGTGTTGTTGCGACTTAGAGAAGGATGAAAAGGAAAGCGCACGGGCCCGCCTACTGGCGTGAGCCAAGCCACCACCGCTGCCGAGGAGAGTTAGAAGATCAGAGGAAAGATAAAGAGAAAAGATAAGACGCGCGTCCCAGCAACAGATGCGTCCGCAGGAGCCGACGCTGATGAAAAAACAGATAAGCGGGCGAGGCCGCGCTCGCCCAAGCGAGGACAGCGGCGTCCACGGCGCTTTTTGTAATGGAAGTAATGGATGCTTGTGCCCCACGATAAAACTTCCGAAGTGGACAACGATGCAGAGGTTTGCGCTCCCATTCCTAGTTACGCGGACGTGTTGCAGAGCGTCGACAACATCCGGCGCTTTGCTTGCGCGCGCGACGAGGTTGGCGACCTACTGCCGGACGTGGCAGCCCTTGAAAGAAAGTTGATGCGCCGAGGTTGGGCAAAGGTGCAAAAAAAAAAAAATTACCGATTTTTTTTAAACGGTAATAAAGATTTTTTTACAAATCTGTTTCAAACAAATGCTGGGTTTTTTTTCTTTTTTAATCTGATTGGCGTACTTGCCGCGGGCTTGAAGCCGGTCAAAAGTTTTCGGCGCAAGGCCGAGCGCCACTGGCCGCATTCTTTGATTTTCGATTATACGACACCCGGATTATACGACGGTTTCGCGCGGTCCCCTGAACGTCGTATAATCGAGGTTCCACTGTATTAGGTCAAGAAACTGTACAATTTCCACTAGGGAGTGCAAAGGTAAACTTTAAGCCTCCTCCTACCGTCTTGAACGATGCAAGAACATTAGCAACAGCTTCGTCAATACATAAAACATGCGGCTTGTCCATTACCACCAGATAATTGTCACCATATCTAAAAATGCGAAGGTTAGGAAGTAAGCTGAGCAAGCTTTAGTCAATGCAGGAAAGAAAAATGTCAGAAAGAACAGGAGCCACACATGACCCAATGCAGATTCCTGCTTTTTTCAGTGCAACCAGGACCAAGATATAAGAGTGGAAATAAAAATTTGTAGTAAACCAAGAACAAGCAAAGTAAAATACAATATGCCATAAATATGCCCTGCTGTTTTAAATACAACCTATGCTTCAATCTACAAATCGAGTCATGACCAAGCTCTTCACAGGAAACCATTGCACTGTTACAGAATAATTACGCATCCAGCAAAGAGCAGCTGCTGAAGAGTGAATACTCCCCCAGTGAAATCTACTCCACACTCGGGGATTCCCCTAAACACTAACACCATTGCACCGAGTTCTTGCTTTCCGACCTTTCTTCTATATATTGCTCCATGCACTGCGAATAGTTTCTTTATATATAAAGTTGACGCCGTTATCCGTATTTTACCTTTATCACAATAATTTTTATGCTTTGAGTCCATAACTAGCACCTGCTTTTAAGTTTGAACACTGTTGTTTAAGCTTCCTGTTTTAATGAAATCAGCAAAAAACGTGCTTTGACACTGAATTCACGGAGAACACATAGAAAAGAATGCATTATATTCAAAACTTTTCCTCTGTGTTATATATGCCCCGACAGAAAGTGATGAGTGAAATGTGTGGCAGTCTTGAGTGCCATGTGGGTCTCACCCATGGTTCAGAACCCTTCCCCTAGAGCTATGCACATTTCTGAATACCATAAATTCTGGCATACAACCTGCCATGGTGGCTCAGTGGTTAAGGCACTCAGTTACTGAGGCGGACCACCTGGGTTCGAACCCCACCGCAGCCACATTTCAATGGAGGTGGAACACAAGAGGCGCCCGTGTGCTGTGCCACTACTGCATCTTTTTCTCTCTTTCTTCTTTCACTCCCACCTTCCTCCCTTCCCTTAAAGCATGGTTCGGGTGTCCACCGTAATATGTGAGACAGATACTGTGCCATTTCTTGTCCTCAAAAGCCAATTTACCAGCCCAAGGAAAATACATGTTTAAGAGTTAAATTTTTGGGTGCGAAGACTATGCGCAGTCGAACGCAACTTTAAGAGGCATGGATGTAACAGAAAATCGGGAAAAAGAGACAGTTTTCACTCTCCCGGCTGATCACCCTTTCTCTCCCATTAAAGGGGCTCTGAAAAAGGCTCTAATAAAGTTATGGTATGCCTGAAATGTTAAAGGATGCCGCTTCACGAATATCGTCCAGTAAGACTTTTTAACGCCCTTTGTAGAAGCTGAGTTCTGTAGTCAAAATTTGATTTCCATTTTTTAACAGCGTGAAAAAGACAACGCTTACACGCACAACAACACGAGCGCTGACTTTCAACTGAAGATTTATTACCACAAACAACATTTACACATAACACGAGCGCTAACTTTCAACTGAAGATTTATTACCACAAACAACATTTACACACAACAACACGAGTGCTGGCTTTCAACTGAAGATTTATTACCACAAACAACATTTATACATAAATATGAGAGAAGCCAACAGCCACAGAAACCACGGGGCAGAGGGGCTTTTTAATTTATTGATTTTGTGCTGTTGTACGATTCAGAATATTACTGAGTATGTTATCGCTTAAAGCTAAGTGATTAGAAAAGCAGAAGAAAAAACAACCACGTGCCGCCGGTGGGATCCGAACCCACGACCTCCGAATTACGCGTCCGGTGCTCTACCGCTGAGCTACGGCGACGGCTGTCAAATCTTCTGCTTTCAGGGGTATTTATGTTTACAAATAACCTAACCTTGAGAGTGTTCATCAGCCCCACCCAAGTTCTTAAGCGGCGGACGTAGCACGTCCTGAGCTACCGCAGATGTGACGTAGAACGTCATCGAACGAAGAGGGTGGAAGCTGCGTGAGAACCCTCTTATGCTTCCTATGGCGTCAAGGCTGCAGAACCGAGGCCCTCGCTAAGCAATTAAGCAAACAAGGTAAGGGGGATGAGGGGCTCGTTATAAATATGACAGAAGCCAACAGCCAGAGAAACCACGGGGCAGAGGGGCTTTTTAATTTATTGATTTTGTGCTGTTGTACGATTTAGAATATTACTGAGTATGTTATCGCTTAAAGCTAATTGATTAGAAAAGCAGAAGAAAAAACAACCACATGCCGCCGGTGGGATCCGAACCCACGATTTCCGAATTACGCGTCCGGTGCTCTCAATAAATTAAAATTCCCCTGTGCCCCGTGGTTTCTGTGGCTGTTGGCTTCTCTCATATTTATAACGAGCCCCTCATCCCCCTTACCTTGTTTGCTTAATTTATACATAAAGACATTTTTGGTGGATTATGTATAAAACTCGTTTGTGCTAATAAATCTTCCGTTGAAAGCCAGCGCTCGTGTTGTTGTGTGCGTAGACAGTCTTTTTCGCGCTGTTCAAAAATGCATAACAACCAACTCGCCCAGCTTACTGTGCTTCAAAATCTGAGTTCCAGCGTGCCTCGGGGTGAGTGAGTGAGTGAGTGACTCACCCCTGGCAGATGGCCTGCAGGAAGTCCCGGCTGCTGGGGTCGTCGTAGCCGTGCAGGGGTCCCTCGTCGATGCTGAAGCCATCCCGCCACATCTTGAGCACCCGCGACACGGGGGGACGGGGATTATTTGCGGCTGGAGCAGCAGGAGCCACGACGCTCTCGCTGCCTCCGCCACCGGATGTGGCAGCGTCCCCCAGCCGGTGACCCATGCCCTGGAAGGCCCAGGTGGTGCCTCCCCCTCCGCTGGGGCGCCCTTCACTGCCCGGCTCCAGCACCTGGGCACCATGCCTGCCCCAGGGACAGCAATCCACTTTTTGCAATACAGCGACAGCCATTACAGGCACTTCTAAGCTCTTACTCATCAAGTTTAGAGTTTTCATGGGGTCTGCTACCACCCCGAGATCACAGCGCCATCTGTGGCAGTAACAAGAAAACAGCAGATCTCGCACTGAGACTTGTAGCGCCATCTACAACAGCTAACGCTAGTTACTTCAACGTCTTCCAGACAGTGGCGGCCTTTTTTTTTTGCAAACAGGCAAAACGAGTGCATGTTTAGAGTTTTCATGGGGTCTGCTACCACCCTGAGATCGCAGCACCATTTGAGGCAGTAACAAGAAAACAGCACATCTCGCACTGAGACTTGTAGCACCATCTACAACAGTTAACGCTAGTTACTCGGTCTTCCAGACAGTGATGGCCTTTTTCTTTTTTTTTGCAAACGTGCAAAACGAGCGCACACTGTGTATAACAGATGCAAAAGTGCACAAAAAGCAAAGTGTGTTTCAACTCTGCTAGTCACCTTTTTCATCACGCATCAACCAAACAAAAGCCCATGAGCCACGAGTACACAATGCTTGTACTGGTCAACTACTGCCTTTAATAAATCATTTTTACCAACCGCAATTCAGGAACAGAATGAGTGGCCACAATTCAATTGTCACTGAACATGATCATGCCAAATTGAAACAGCAGTTGTGTACTTTGACACCTCCTGGCATTGGAGTACCTGACCAATTCACTCGTAATCTTCTTCCTCTGATTGTTCATAATGGCTGAAATGTGGTTGCCTGTTCTGGGCTGTAACATCTCTGGCCACATGTTCATATTCCAAATCTTTTTTTATGATTACCCACTCTTATGTAGCAGAGTATACAGACACCAAATTTTTGCTTGCATGTTTTCGTCTTTCAAATGATGCCTACGACTGCTAAATAATTTATAACTGAATTTCTTCTTGACGCTGGTTCAGTTCATCAACTGAACGATGACTGTAATGTGTAGCTGATCTCAAGGTCACGTGAGGCATGAAAAAAGAGGCCATATAATTGCTGATACATTGTTTTCTATCATCCCAGGTCTTGAAGCGGGCTAGTTTAAGTGTTGTAGTGAATTAAAACTCTGTGTCAGAGATCAAATTTCCGTTTTTTTTTTTAGTGCCTCTGGTGACCAAACACGAACTACACGTCACAGCCCTCATTCAGTCGATGAAACCAAAACTGAAACAGCAACAGAGAAGAAATTCAGTCAAATTATTTAGTTGTCGTAGGCAAATACCATGCGGTGAACCTCGTATTCAAATGTCTAAAGCATCACTTGAAAGGAGAAAGCATGGAACTAAAATTAGGTGCCTATGGTTCTTGAAGGGTTCAATAAAAAAGGACCAACTGTACGCGTGCATGAGGTGAGAGCTGCCCCACCTGGCATCAGCTGCAGTTACTGGAATGGCAGTCTGGCTCAGTGTAGCTGCACTTTCATGGAAAACTCACTGGTAAGCGCATGTAGCAGGATAGACAGCTGGGCTAGCTGGAAGCTGTTCATGATGCTTAGCGGGCGCACACTTAACGAAGACAAAGGAAGAACGCACAGTACATGCGCTGTGCACTGTCTTCTTTCTTCGTCTTTGTTAAGTTTGTGCCCACTAAAGCACATGTAGCAGTTTTATTGGGAATCCGAGGACCAATAGAAGTTGGCCTGCATCGACACATTGTCTTTCAACCACAAACAGCATAAGGACACGGATTTTGTGAGCTAGAAAACAGCAAGAAATGAAATGCAGGTGTCCCTGTCACTGCACGTTCTTGCAAGGCAGCTTGCATGATGTCAAGCCAGTTTTTTTACACGCAGCTGTCCCCTAGGATACCGCCACCACTCGACGCCACATGGTGATCAAGGAGCCCTTTTCAAACAGTCCTAATCGAGTGGTGGTAGAAAGAATATTCCACCTTTAACTGCAATTTTCGCAGCAATAAATGCTATTGCTGGCAAGCAAATGCCACGAGGAGCCGCAGAATCGACTCAGACCAAGAACCAAAACGGGGCGGAGAGTTGTCCACAAGGACAAGTACAAAGGCCCACAAGGACAAGGACAAGTACAAAGGCCCATCACGATGCTTGCAAACTAACTAGACAGCCAGAAAGAAAGTGAGGAGGCGCTCACCTCTTGGCCGCCTTGAACACCTCGAGGACAAAGTTCTCCTTGCTGTCGGCCTTCTTGCCCGGTCCAAGCACCTGCTGCCCACTGCGAGCAGAGAGGGGGGGTCTCACGCGCCACACACCGCATAAAGTTTCTCCTCCCTCTACACTCCAAACGGAAAGGAATACAAAGGGACCAAGCTGTCCTCTAGCGCACTCTCTGTTTAGAGTGTAGAGGGAGGAGTGGCTCCTCCATCTATGCTGGTTTGATTTCGTTTGGTTAGTGGGGGTTTAACGTCCCAAAGCGACTCAGATTGTGAGAGGCGCCGTAGTGAAGGGCTCTGGAAATTTCGACCACCTGGGGTTCTTTAACGGCACTGACATTGCACAGCACACGGGCCTCTAGAATTTCGCCTCCATCGAAATTCAGTCGCCGCGGCCAGGATAGAACCCGCGTCTTTCGGGTCAGCGGCCGAGCGCCATACCCACTGAGCCACCACGGCGGCTCCTCCATCTATGCAAGTTTCTTAGAGGGACGCTGATATGATTTTGATGATCGTATTCCCATACAACTATTCTGTACATGTGGTCTTTGCGAGTATTCGAGTCAAATTTGAAAGCTCTGCATGCATGGACCCCATAATTTAAAACTAATTTTAAAAGAATTGCTGCTCCAAACCAAATAGGGAGACACCTCATCATGCGATCTTAGGCGTCCCCCCACCCGGAGTGGAGAGTGGGGTTGCACTCCCAACCCATTTTCTTTTCCATATTTATCTTTGCACAATGGCATACATATCAGTTGAGAGGGGAAAGTAGCAGCATCATTTTTAATCGCTACCTTCAGCATTACTGAGGCTAGATTAAAATTTTCTGCAGTGACAAGTCATAACATACCGATCACTCGTGTGCTCTTCCTAACCCCAGTAGATACTGTCTCGTGGTTCCTTTAAAAGTACTTCATCCACGATGCGGCCATGCCGGGAAGGCGTGGTTTTGCATTTGGCACGGCTAGGATAGTTCTAAGATGGCTAGCTAGTCTTAGACAGCAGGGGCACAATTCTCTCAACTCTATGCCGATCAAGTTCTTTAAGGGGGGAAGAGGGTCTTAGAAATTAATTTTTATTAATGAAGTCACAACTACGAAATCTTCAGGGAACATGCACTTTTGCGTGCCAATTCAAATATGTAATTTAATTTTATGTACAACAAGTCCCTGTGCACTTATGCAATATGTTAGGTAACGTTTGCCAAAAATTTGAAAGAAACTCTACAGAAGGGAACTTGTTACACTGCATGCCATTGGTTTCTCTTGACACCAAGCTATGCAATACGGCTAAAATTATCATCCTGCCTGTTATAGAACGCGAGTTATAGGATTTTGAAATCATCAGTTCCTTCCCGTTTGTGAAGTGGCAAATTCAAAACCCTTTAACTCAACTTCTGTGATAGGCAGGATGATAATTTTGCCCTTAGTGCATAGTTTCACGTCAAGACAAGCCAATGACATGCGTCCTAGCAAGTTTCTTGCAGAAAAATTTATTGAAAGCTCTCGGCAAAAAGTTACAATTATATAAGTGCACAAGGACTTGTGTTACATAAAATTAAATCACATACTTGGAATCAGCGCGCAAAAATACATGTTTCTTGGAGATTCCATTATTGTGACTTCATTAACAAAATTTTTTTCCCTAAGACCAGCTTCCCCCCTTAAATAGAGTGTTTACATTTTTTAATCAACTTTAGCCTAGGTGAATGTTTAGAACAAGTAGAATCCCTATGATACGAGCCTCACAGGGGCCTTGAAAAAATTCGTATCATCTAGAATGAACAAAACCCATTTCATACTCTTGCGGGAAAACGCATAGTTGGCATCCGGACCGCTATGTCCAGCACAGTCGTTTTCGTTGCTGCTGCTGCCACATGATTCAGCGGAATCACTGCCTTCACCATCCGATGGAAGGGCATAGTTGTCTTCCTCACTAAAATCATCTTCACTACCACTGGAGGCTTGGCAATATTTGCCGAGGAAGCAACTGGCAAGAACGTGTCCACGCTTTGCTGCCAGCGGCATGCAAACAAAGCCATGAAACACTGGCACATGCCAGGGCTCCAAAGCACTTCTGTGCTGCCTTGTAGTGCAAAAAAAAAAGCGAACAAAACAGAAAAAAAGTTTATCTACTTTCTATGAGATGGCGTACCGTGCAAAGGGAAACAAAACGCATGTAATTCAACCACAGAAAAGCTCCTCGGATGGTGCCCAACAGTGAACTGCTATGGCTGAGTCGCGCTGTCGGGCGGGGCTTGACTATGGACCACAAAATGGGTAAGCAAGCTAATCTAATCTAATCAACCAAGCTAGTCTAATCAACCAAGCTAATCTAATCAACCAAGCTAATCTAATCAAGTTCTCGAAGTCAATCTGCTCCCGACCTACAGTGCCCATATTCGTCTTGTCTTCCTGTCGTCCTGTCTTTTGCGCTAAAATAAGCAAGCTCCTTGCAGAAAAATTTCCTAAAGACCTTCTGCAAAAAGTTGCGCAATGTATATTGCATAAGCGAAGAAGGGCTCGTTTTACATGAAATTAAATGACATGTTTAGAATCAGAACACAAAATACATGTTCCTTAAAGATTGCACAATTGCAACTTCATTAATAAAAATTCTTTACAAGGACCAACATCATCACCAAAGGACCTGACTATGCCCGCTGCGCAAAGGATGGAGACACAGGAGAAGCCGACAGTACAACTCTCTATGCTATTGCCGTGTTAAAAACCAAGAGGATGCCTCAGAGGAAGAAAGGCATGTGAAATGCCAGACGTCCTCTAGCTCTGCCCTGCCCGGCCAACAAGTGTGCATTGGTGCACTCCAAGGGCGTCCAAGGAGCGGGAGAGGAGCACGCCACTCACCTGCGCTCTGAGCCACCCGCATAGAACGCTTGGCCCTCATCCTCGTTGGCACTGTCATCGTTGGCGAGGTCGGAGAAGCCCCGGATCCTGAAACACCCACACACGAGGGAAGTGCCCCTATAACAGCAGCGAGTAATGCTAAGCGAGACAGAGTAGGGTTAACTGGAGGGATATCAGAGAGGCCTTTGTGCCACAGTGGGCATAATTAGGCTGATGATGACAATGATAATGATTAATGCTTGGCAGATCTTGAGCTACCACATCATCACCAGCCTAACTATGCACACTGCAGGTCAAAGGCCTCTCCCATGTCTCGCCAATTAACCCTGTCATTTGCCAGCTGCGGCCACCGTATTCCCGCAAACTTCTTAATCTCATCCACCCACCTAACTTCCAGCCGCCCCCTGCTACGCTTGCCTTCTCTTGGAATCCACTCCGTTACCCTTAAGGACCAGCGATTATCTTGCCGTCGAATTATGCTGCATTTTAACAACATTTAAGTCAACTGCGGTTCCCTTTAACTATAGTTACAGCGCTCACATGGAAATCCAAACCATGGTTACGCCATTGACATGCCTCTAGATTCATATGGGATGGAGCTACAGCCATGGTTTCCTGTGCTCTTGTATCGAGGCTAGAGAGCCATGTGAACAATCATTTCAACGAGTCAAAAATTTATCTTGGTGTAGCACATTCTTTTTCATTCGCTTATGGCAGAATGTGCAGCTGATGTAAGCAGCCAAATGCGGTATATTGACAAACGTTTCCTTGCACACTCTTGGAATTCAAAACCGGGGCTCAAGCTACGTCTGAAGTGCCAGGCTCACAGACCGTGCAGTAATAATCCTCACTTCGTTTCACCCTCCCAAATGAATGGTCACGGTGTCCACCCAAAACAAAGGGGACAGCCACCAGAAAATCAACATCACCCTCTGTGGTAGGCATTGAACGGAGCAAGAACGAAATGGTGAGACGACTGGTGCCTTAAAACATACAAATCCAGGATTCAGAACTGCCACAGTGCAGATGTCCACGGAGTTTATATTTAATAAGGGGAGAACTTCTAGGTAGTGCCTTTCAGTCTGGCAGATTGGTTAGAGAGAAATAGAAAGGAAAAGAAAAAATTCAGGGGGCACTTTGGCTATCTAAGTGCTGCAAGGCGAAAGCCTTTCCTGACGCACTGTTTGGCATTGACTGCAAGACTGGTTGTGCTGTACTGGTGCTTTATTTGACTGCACATCACAACTATACACTTTGACTGCAGACTCTGACTGCTGCTTGAGCACGACTCTCTCTCTGCTTTGCTGAGTTCGGTTGTATCCATGGCCCTGTTCGCAGTGAGGTATGTAATGTGGCCACCCACGGACGCCTTACGCCCCCTGTCGGAGCCGACGACAACTATTTTATTAGTTGTCGTGTGCTCCAAAAGGGGGCGCCAGGCATCCGTGGGTGACCTCATTACTTCGAATCCGCGCACTCTGACGTCATAACCATTTCGACCAACCGAAAAGCGTAACACCTCTGCTGACAACCTTCTGTCGACAACGATGAGGCATTACAGGCTCTCACCTTGATATGCCGAGCATGCTGGCATCCAACATCAGCCCTCTTCAGAGGGGACACTCCTAACATCTATCTATTCATGCCTCCTTTGGGAATCTCACCTGCCAGACGGGCGGATGGGCGGCCTGTCAGTGCCCCCCGCTATGGTCACGTGCTTGGGGCTCCTGGGACGCTCGGGGGACGCCTCCCGGGAGCTCGACCGGTCCATGTTATCATCTGGGTCCTCGTAGAAGGCGGCAAGCGCTAGCTGCACGCAAGAAAACAGCTTAGTCTTGCCCACGCTGCAAATGGGGCTACTGCAGAATTTCAACAGAATACACTCCAGTTTTTTATTTAGTGTGCTAGCACCCCTAGGCACGTTTTCAGATTTCAAGCACAATCACATACATTCATGAAGCCTGCTTTGTGGCAGGCCTTCACCCAAAGGCCTTTAGGGATAAGGCCTTCATGATGAATGCCTTCCGGTTAAAGGCCTTTAGGTCAAATTTCTCTAGCACATAAGAACCTTTAGTGCCCATTGTAACTATACTCCGTTTCATACATAGCAGGCAACGCTGCCAAAGCTAGCACGCCTGTTCGCGCAGGCTAAGTCCGCATGCAGAAAGTAGTTCGCCATACAACCAAAACGAACACAAACATATTTCATAGTGACAAATCTTAAGTGCCGTGACTGGCACCTCCTGGACTTCGATTTACCTCTTGCAACATTTTCGTCCTGCAACTCGCCGAGATTTCGAGAAGCAAAAAGTACATGTGGCGGTATGATACGTGGTTGGTACGGCGAATCCCTTCTACTAAATCCGTGCCCAAAAAGTAGTTCACTCTCCATGAAAATTATGGCCAGAGAGCCCGAACACTGAGCGCCTCAAAGCTTCGACCGTTATTTTCAATGCTACTACATCGTTTTATATTACTCTGTGTTCGTCCAAACAATGACCGGAGTTTCGAGAAGAAGGAATGATATGTGGCGGAGTAATATAGTTTTGCGGACGCACTATTTCAGCAACCTCCGCAGCGTTGCCTGCTAAGTATGAAACGGAGTATAGTACGACTGCACGATATTCTGTGCTTAGCAATGCTAAACAGCCTGCTCTTTTTTTCAGCTGCCGAATGTTTTGTACACGTACGTGCAATGTAAAACAGAACGAAAGAATGAGCATCCAACCAATTATCAATCTGCAAGTAGTGCAAACAGCACACTTTTTCCCCATTTTTTTCAGTAGTCCTCCTCAGGACATGTAATAACGATATCAATAATCTCCGGGTGAAATCACCAACACAATTCATTGCCATGTACAAAGTGACTCTTCCTTATCAAGCTAGCCAAGGTTGGTACCACTTTGCTAATTATGCGTGCTTCCCCAAAACTGCCTTAGCAAAACAACGTGTGAATGCACCTCACCTGAAAGGCATCAACAGGATTACTAATTCACTAGTTACCAAAAACACCAAGCATAGAGTACGACGTACAATACCGATAGATGCACACAAGTTCCGTCTGCCACAATGAGCCGCCGACATTTTGGTACACTGAATCACTGGCAAGATCATTCCTACCCATAGACAGTCAGCCACTAACAAACTCTCCAAGAATGTGGACCATGCTACACACTCTCCTGCTGTCGCTTTTAATGCCACAGCATTTAGGTTGTCATCTGAAAAAAAATTCCCAGCTTCTCTGTCACAGTATCTCCTGATTGGTCTAGAGAGGTCTCACGCGACCTTGTGCCGATATAACAACCTGCCCACCATGGCTGGTGCCCATCATTGCCAAAGTTTATACAATTGGCACCTATCCTCGATAGCTCGATACTCAGGCTCACAAGCTGTTTGCAGCACTGTGGAAGGTAGAGGCATCCTGAGCCAATCAGTATGATGTAGCACACTAACTACATAATTGTGTTCCTACATGCCCCCATGAATTTGACGGGTGGCTCCATCTGTGAGAAAAAAAAATGCACTAGTATTTAGCTTTACTTCTATAGCAGGTGGAGCTTGGTATCTTTTTATCTTTTTGTTTCTTGGACGGGCAAAAGCCATTCCAAAGGCAGTGGCCCAACTTTTTTTTTTTTGTCACCACCAGTTCCTGCCACAAGTATTTACTTCAGTGTGGCCACTGCCCAAGGAAGCCGGGTACAACGCAAGCTGGGGCAGCCGTATGTTGACGGAGGCGAAATGCAAAACAAGCCCGTGTGCTGCCCGCATGTCAATGCACAAGCAGTCGAAACTAATCTGGAGCTCTCCACTACGGCGCCTGCCATAGCTCATTGGAAATATCCTCATTCCCATTTTCACTACTTACTCTCACTGCAACAGTGATGAATGATCCACACTTGTTCGTACAACAGTAATGAATCATGTTAACACGTTAAAGAGGCTACATCTCATCGTCCTCATCACAACTGAGATCAGTACTGCTGGTTGTTTTGTCCTCCAGGTTGATTACAACAGCAGGACCCTGTTCAACAATGCCGTCGATGATGTGGTCCAGTTTTCTCATCATATCTTCCATTCTGAGATCATGCTCCACATAGCTCTTCCACTTGTAATCAGTCACTTGCATGATGCCTTGTCAAACTAGAGGTTCCATGTCTTGGAGCTTAAACATCTTATTAAAGCGAAGCATTACTTGGCTATGTCGGCGGAGTCATGTCATCAAAACGTGTTGACAGCAGTAGTGGCGTTCTCAGAAGGGGTAGGATCAAACGAATGGTTGTAATTGATAGAGGATCATACACAAAAAAATTTGATGTCAACAGCATGATTACTTAGAGCCAAAAATGTTGAAAAACCACCGAAAAAGCGTGGACATCGAGATAGTGAGAGTATGGGAAACAATCGTGCACGGCAAAATAGTGGAAAAACAGGAAAAGGAGTGAAAATAAAAGTTTGAAATAGATTGAAATGTGTTTTATGAGTTATAATTAATTGAACAAAAAGTTTGATAGACATAGCATAGTTAGTTAATTAATTAGAACCAAAAGTCGGAGGACAGTCGAATAGGCTGGACGAGGATATAATAGGTAGATGGGAAAGCAGCAATGGCACCAAATTTACCGTGACGATGACGTCTGTCTTTTAGCGGTGTCGTGGCCACCTCATGTTTTGAAAAGTTTCCGCGCTTGTGTATCCTATTTATGGTGTCTGCTAGTTTTGGGAGGCGATGTCGAGCTAAACCCGGGACCAATGACTAAGGCTCAAGAGGAAAAGCTGGACCTTGTGGCTGGTTCCATCTTACGCCTTGAAGCTAGCAATGCAGTCCTTCAAGAATCTGCCAACAAAGTGCTTCAGATTCACGCAGACTTAAAAATTGACTTAGAAAAACTTACAAAGCGAGTTCACGATTTAGAGCAGAAATTTGCAACCGCACCATCTGCTGAGTTCGTGGTGAACAGTGTGGGGACGCCTTCGTCCCCTGCGTTCACTTTCCCGCACTGCACCCCACTGTTGTTAGCTGCCCCCGAAAAGCACTCCCTTTAGTTTGGTTACTCTAGCTAACAGGGGAGGGCGCTCGCGTCGCAGCGACAGCAGCGCCACGGATGACGTGTTTGGCCGCTCGCGCGCGGGGGAAGGCTAGGTCTCTTCTGCTCGGCATCGGGAAGCGTGTTGGACGTTCACGCGCAAAGCTCCGCTCTGTGCCGCGGGCGTCCTCGTGTGGAAACTTGTTCCCCTCAGCTCGTCCCGTCGGGCCTCGGATCTTCCCTTTGCCCTACCGTGGGCGAACGTTCGCTCGTAGCCGTGCTGGTGAGTCGGACATCCTAGATTCCTCAGTGTATTTTGTTGCTAGCTGGCGTTATTGTTGTTATAGCAATAAATGCCTTGTTTGTGTCAGCCAGTGTGTCGTTCCTTTGTTCCCGCAGAGCAAGGCCCGCCGTGGTCGGCGTGCGCTCAGTAGCGTACGCGACCACGGGGTGGGGTAAGCGCGGCTTTGAACTGTGTCAGCCGCGCTTAAACGGGGAATACGTGTTTATCTCCCCCATTTTAACCCCACAACAGTGACAAGGGTCTCGCAATTGTACAGGAAAAAATTGACGACCTTGAAAATCGCTCTAGGTGATCCAGTGTTCTATTTTACGGTATAGATGATCCAGAGAAGTCGGAAACTTGGGAGGAGTCTGAACGTCTCTCAAATGACTTTTGTAAAGAAAAACTTGGGCTTACTGTTGAATCTGTTTCCAGAGCGCATCGCGTGGGCCACTTTTCTTCCGAGAAAAAGCGGCCTATCATAGCCAAATTTTTTAATGAAAGGGAAGTTGACACTGTCATGAGCCGCGGCTGTAAGTTAAAAAACACGAATTTAAGCATCTCGCGCGATTACTCCGAAGCCGTTCGCGAAAAGCGATGGAAGCTTCTCCAGTTTTCAAAATCTATTAAGAAAGATGGGGATAAAGTGCGACTTGTTTTCAACAAGCTCTTCGTTAACGATGCTCTTTACATGTGGAACGCCAATGAAAGTCGAGCCATTCTTGTATCAGGGTGCGAGGATGGCGAATGACGTCCTCCCTCCGTTTCCGTAAACCTGAGTTCATCGACCACCACACCTGCCAAATTACATTGTGGTAATGATAACGAATGGCTGTTTTTGTACACCAACATTAGAAGTGTTGTAGCTAACGGTATTGCACTATCATCTTTCATCGATTCATGCCAAGCTTCTTTAGTGGTACTAACTGAGACGTGACTGAACAACACTATTCATGATGTCAACATCTTTACCAGTGCACGCAATTTCAAATTTTTTCGCTGTGAAAGACAAATGCGAAGGGGGGGCGGTGTTCTCATCGCGATAAAGGAAGAATTCATTGCCACACCTATCGTTATCGATTCTTTCCTTGAATGTGTTTGGGTTTCTTTGAATGATGGTGCATTTCGTGCCATCATCGGCGTTTTCTACCGTCCGCCCGACATGTCTGGTGCGTTTTTAGATGAATATCATCGGGTGCTCAGTGAAATGTATGCGCGTTTTCCCAATTCCGCTGTTATTATATTTGGAGATATTTATTTTCCAAGAATTAATTGGTCAACACTTTCCGTGGTGGACACAGATGCAGAAGCCATTCTTTTCTCAGCACTTGCCTTGATTTTTCATTAACACAACTCATTAACCAACCAACACGATCAACTAAAGCCTCTTCCAATGTACTTGACTTAGTTCTCACAAACAAACCTGATATATTTTCAGGCATAACTCATGAGGAACGCATCTCTGACCATGATGTTATCACTGGGTACATTAAATTTCACGCTAGTAAAAAGATAACTACTAAAAAGAAAATAAGATGTTACGGCAAAGCCAATTTTGATGCAATTAATGCAGAATTATTAAAGTTTTCTGATAAATTTTTGCATGATTTCTTCTCTCGCTCTATAGAGCAGAACTGGATCCTTTTTAAAACTGCCCTCAATGATCTCATCGACCAGTTCATTCCCATCTTAATCATTACCTGTGATAGCAGTTCTCCTTGGTTTACCAACCGTCTTCGGCGGCTGAACAACAAAAAGAAAAAACTATACAGACAGGCAAAACTGAATGGTCTTGTGAGTTCACATGACAAATACAGAGCATGTGAAAAGGATTATAAGGCACTATTAAAATCTACTCGGCGCAACTTTTTTTCTCATGACTTGTCTTCCATGCTAAAAAATAATATTCGCCGTTTTTGGCGTGTGGTAAACCCAGTAATTCGACCTGACATCACTCTTACAGATTCTGTTGGTGTTCCCATCCCTGATTCAGAGTGCGCTCAACTTCTTAACGATGCGTTTGTAACTGTGTTTACAGATGAAGACATTACTTCCTTGCCTACATTAAGCGCATTAGTGGGACTAACCATGGACGAGATAGTCATCAGTGAGCCTGGTGTTTTATCTCTACTAAACAATCTTAAAACATCCTCTAGCGCTGATCATATGGGCTTCAATAATAAAATTTTAAGGAATACATCACATAGCATTTGTTCCATGTTAACCGCATTATTTTCCCAGTCGCTATCAACTGGCACCATTCTTAACGACTGGCGCATAGCTAAGATAATACCCATTTTCAAATCAGGTGATCGTGCTTCTCCGCTTAACTATCGTCCCATCTCCTTAACAAGTACAGTTTGCAAATTACTCGAGCATATAATACATACTCAGGTCATCAACTACCTTGAAGATCATAACATTATCTTCGATCATCAGCACGGTTTTCGCAAGGGCTGCTCATGCGACACCAAACTTGCCGGTCTTATTAACGATATTCATGCACTGATTGACGCTGGTTTTCAAGTTGACGCAATATTTTTAGATTTTTCTAAAGCATTTGATCGCATTCCACACCAAAGGTTGTTGCTTAAACTTCCCAACTGAACATTCACCCTAATATTATTGCATGGATGGCAGATTTTCTCTCATCTAGAATCCAATTCACATCAGTTAACAACTCTAACTCGTGTTACGCTAATATTACGTCTGGAGTTCCACAAGGCAGTGTACTGGGACCTTTACTTTTCCTCATCTATATTAATGACTTACCCAATTGCGTGACGTCCAGAATCAGACTATTTGCTGACGATTGTGTGCTTTATCGATGTATAACCTGTAACAATGACAGCCAGCCACTGCAGTCTGATCTTGAAGCGATAAGCACATGGTGTTCTAATTGGTTAATGCCGTTAAATCTTTCCAAAACTAAGCTCATGTCTTTCACCAACAAGCCACGTATTCCTACCGCCTACTTTCTTTATAGCAATAGTGTGGAATTCACCACAAGTTACAAGTATCTTGGCATTAACCTTCAATCCAACTTATCATGGAATCATCATATTAATCTCACTCTTGCCTCCGCTAACCGTACTTTTGGACTTCTCAAACATAATTTAAAAGAGGCCGCGACACATGTAAAAAAACTAGCGTACACCACATTAATCCGTCCGAAACTCGAATACGCCTCTGCCATTTGGGATCCTGATCAGAATTATATCATCGGCAACATCGAAGCCCTGCAAAACCGTGCTGCGCGAATCATCTTTTTTGATTATTCATGTTACACCAGCGTCACCTCATTGAAGACTAAAGCAGAGTTAGAAAACTTAGCACTGCGCCTAAAAATTTCCCGTCTATCACTCTTCCACAAACTTTATCACCATCCTTCCCTTCATGATGAATTCTTTCTGCCACCGCCACTTATCTTTCCACGTCGCGATCATCCTTACAAAGTTAAATGCATTAACTGCCAGTCATTCCATTATGCCTATTCTTTTTTACCACGCACAATAACCGAATGGAACGCTTTGCCATCAGAAATTGGCACAGAATCTGACCTAAATAAATTCCAACACCTTATTCACTCATGTTTCAACAACTAAAAAGGTATTTTTTTCAGCGTTCTTTCTTCCGCCTTGTCTTCTTTTTATTTTATATTTTTTGTTTTGTACTTCAGCGCACTTTTTCCAGTGTCGTCTTTTCCTTTTTCTGGCGGTGCTGTTATTTATTCTCAAATTTTGCTGCTATGTGCATTGTTGAGACCCTTTCTGTGGATGCCTATTTATGATTAATATTTTGTGATTTCTATTTTATTTTAGTGCAATATTTTTAATCTTATAACAATGCTTTGTACTTACTCCCCCCCCCCCCCCCCCCATGTAATACCCTCGCCTTTGGGGGTATTTTGAATAAATAAATAAATAAACATAAGGCAGACACTCAAACCACTGGGCTACCACTGTGGTCACTCGCCTGAAAAGTTCCCCTTTACTTGTGAGTAACCAGAGAGCAATAAAATTAGATTCTTGGATGTCTAGCCACTTTTCAAAGGTGAGCATATATCAGGCATTATGAGGTTCGAAACACGGGAAGGACTTCAGCCATTTGAATACTGATATCAAATTGAAATTGGCGTGTGTTGACAGATTACCCCGTTCTAATGACAGACTAGTTTCACTGAAATCGGTAGCTGTTTACATAGGCTAGAAAAGGCAAAAAATCAAATATAGGCTCCGCATCACTATGCTATCACCGCAACCAATTACCCCTCGTGTGTAGCTGTTACTCTCTCGCGCTGTGCACTCCATGTCGTCGTCTTCCATCACCGTCCATGTGTTCACAACGGATCCAGAATACACCACTATCGCAGTGCCCTCTTAAGGTGCGTTAAGCAGTCCTAAAATTTCATAATAATGCATTACCACTAAGGTCCCCATTCATCGATTTGTCTGATCTTTGCCTGAAACCCTAGCCTCAAGCCGAAAGCGAAATGAAACACTACGTGCTCGCGCACATCGCATTGAGCCAAGTAAGCTAAATCGGCTGCAATTTTGTTGGTCTTGGCACCACGAGTATATATTTAGTTCTAGAAAAACGTTCCACTTTTACACATCCAGTTTGCTACTGAACATACATCAGCATTGCCAGAAAGAGGCACAGAACCAAATTTACTGAGGGCAAGAACTGGATGGAGTTGCCCCCCGAAACCTTTCACAAACGAGAGCTTTCTGTCATCATCGCCTTTCGGACTCATCCTTAATTCGATCCACTGCCCACGCCTACCACTGCTGTCATGAACACATAGCTTCCCTCTGTAGTCGGCGGCGTGATCATAACCACTAGGTTCAGCCAGCATTCACTGAAATTCAGAAGTCAGTATTGTGTCCTATCCTGCTCGCTACTTACGCCACCCGCGATCAAATGCTCGAGCTGGTCTTAACAAATTATGTATCTACAGGCGCCACTGCTATAAGGAACACCTGCTAGTGAGCCAAGCAACATTTTCATAAAATTTCCAGTCACGGTAGTAAAAAAAGAAGTGCCTAAAATTGTGCGATATACAGACGAGGCAGCAGTCTTGCTAGCCTGCATCACAAACGCAATCACCCCGACAGCGCTCAAACTCCACCTAAAGACGCTGGCAGCCCGGGCAACCCCCTTGAAAAAAAAAAAAAAAAACGTTGTAGGTTAGGCTATCAAGGATAATTCGTCAGCGAGACCCGCAGAGAATAATAGGCGTGCACGTTTTCACCTCGTGAACACGGGAGATATGGATGCACTGGCAGAATTACCGCACTGGTCAGTATTCCCTCCATTTCCTTCCGAGAAAACAATGCGAATGGAGGCCCATCTCTGGACAAGGTTTCCTGGTCAGCTCGGTTGCTAGCGTAGATTCTTGCGATGCTGTCATCGCGATGACCACGCAAAGGCGGTGAAGCCGGGCTTGGGTTTGGCAGGACCAGAAACTTGGTCGCGCGTACACGTCAGTTAACCCCAGAGCCACGAAACGACTCCATTATTTCCACCTTCCGGTGAACAAGGCGCTCACCTGAAGGTTCCAAGACGCGGACTCGAGACATAGCTTGGCCCGGGAACTGTCAGCACCAGTGACACCGCAGAATTGAGCGATCAAATCCGAATGCTCGCCGCTATCCGCCATACCGGTTGCATACAGAACACCAGCAGTTGGGCTCTAGAAAACGTAGTGCGGACTACTCGTGCGCATGCTCGTGCGCTCGTGTGGAACGCTTGCGCAGCTTGCAAGCACATCCAACGCAGCCACAGCTATGGCGCTCGCATCGCTAAAGATAAAATTACATGCAAAAGAGACTTTTTACATCACCCAGTACTTTATTGGCAAATAATTAAGCTTGTAAAAGTAAAATTCTAGGTGGATATTTTGCTGGGCTCGCTGGTTATTTCCCTGCTTATTTCTGTCAACATATTAGTTTGTTTGTTTGTTTGTCTGTTGTTTGTTTGTTTGTTCGCTTGCTTGCTTGTTTGTTGTCTCTGGCTAAGCCAACACTTGGCTATTATTGTGTCTGAAGGTGTAACACACTTGAAACCATAATAAAGCGAAACCGTAGAGCATATGTAATGAGTCACTAATGAGTTTGAAAAGAGCTAGCGCAGGCACGACGCTGCAGTTCTAGTGAGGCTGTGAGTGCTGTGAGCGATCTGGCTTGGAGAAACTTTATCGAACTAAAAGATAAAAGGGGCCATTGAGCTAAAGGGGCGGAATCAGTGGCCCCCTCCATGCCCCCTAACAGAGGGTGACCTCTCCCACCCAGTCCGCTAGCTTGGCTTGCGTAGGTAGGTAGGTATATAGCTAGGTAAAAACTTTATTGATGAACCAAGTATAAGGGAGGAAGTAGGGGAGGTTTGGTTGGCTTGGTTCTTAATCCCGGTTGGCGGCCATCAGTCCATGCATGACTTCTGGCGACTTTCTCCGCCCATTCCACCAGCCTCTTCTGTGAGGCCGGCTCGGAGCTAGAGACCGCGATCTCCCAACCTTCGAGGTCTGTGAGGTTCCAGCGAGACGTTGGTTGTTGTTCTCGGCATATGAAGAGTATGTGTTTGAAGTTTGCTCTCGGAGCCCCACAAAGAGGGCATTCGGGCTTGTATTGATCCGGGTGTATTAGTGCCAGATAGGCAGGTGAAGGAAACGTTCTGGACTGGAGTTGCCTCCATATAGTCTGTTGTTCCTTCGTGAGGGTGTGGTGTGGTGGTGGATATATGTGAGCCTTTCCTCTGTATAGTGTAGCGTGATTTCATTGTAGGTGATTAGTCTGTCCCGCGCGCAATATCCCTCTCCACTGTTCGGCCTGCTCGGTTGACGTATACGCTCGAGCAATAGCTAGAGTGCGCGCCTCCTCGTTTCCGGGGTTGCCTGCGTGGGCTGGCACCCAATTGGTCTGGGGTCATGGGGGTTTAATTGGAGAATTTTGTAGGTGGCAGAATGGATCTGTCCCTTTGCAAAATTCCTGATTGCGGTTTTGGAGTCGCTCATTATGAGTCAGTGGAAGATGCTATGGCCAGTGCTATGGCCGCCTCTTCCGCTTTGAGAGAGGCCTGGTTGCCCTTATCGAGGCCGATCCCTTGTGTGTTCTCGTCCGGCTCGGAGGCCTCTCCATTTTCCTTTCAGTCCCATGTAGGATATGCGTTCTCTTGTTTCTATATGTGACTGCAGTGTTAGCAGTTCGGATCGATGGGTTGTTTGGTAATTTTGAGGGATGGGAGTCTCCCAGTTTGGGGTCCACGTTTCTGGCCTGTTTTCTGGTAAGATCCAGCTAGGTGAGGTGCAGGAAAGTTACCGCGCCTCACGGAGCTGATTGGTCCATGGATTTGCAATATTTCCCTGAATATGCAAGTTTTGTTGATGGGGGACTCCGAGCTCGGGCTTATGGTTCGCCTTTCGTTTCCTGCATTTCCCTCGTGTGCAGGTACCCAAATAATTTCTACTCTGCTTACTCTTTGGCTATTTTTGATTAGCCCTGCGGCTACAGTGCAAATCAGGCCTTTGTTGTAATTTTGGACTGCAATATTATTTGAGTCGCTAATCATTGTGCCTACGCTGCCGTCATTGAGAGCTGAGGTAATGGCTACTTCTTCAGCCTCTGTTAATACCGCAATTAGTTGTCTTACTTAATCAAGTTCCATCAATTTCCCATCTGAGTTTTCAAACTTCGCGCCGCGCTTCTTTTTCAAATTTGGCGCCACGCATTGGCTCCGCACTTACGTATGTAGTGCTACACTTCCGGCGTTTTCAAATTTGGCGCCACTTTTGCTCCAGCACTGCCCACCTTTTTGACACTTTTGGCTCTACTTATTCTAATTAACCCCCCCCCCCCCCCCCTTTCTCCAGATTTCCCGTACATGGGTTTTTGATGCTCTATCCGATGGTACCATTCTTTTTCGCATTAACCCATGTGTTCGAACGTAATCGTGCGGACAAGCTCGTGACAACACGAAAGCGCCCACTTTTTGGACATTTGGACAGATTTTTTGATGCTCTATCCAATGATACTATTCTTTGGCATAAACCTATTCGTGTAATCTTGTGGACAAGCTCGTGTGGACACGAAACCGCAAACATAGCCATACAATGCTGACGCATTAAAATGAAAGACGAAACAAGAGACGAGCTCACGGAGCCCGTTCCCACGCACGGTTAAAGTGTCGCGATAACCATAGAGTTTCGAAAGGAGAAACTCTAAGGCGATAACGTGGCGGTTGGTGGCGATAAGCAAATGAACCCACGTGCCAAAATGTGAGGCCTTTTATTGCCAAAATTTTAGAATTAATGGATGCTCGTGTCACTGCCGGCTTTTCTTTAGGAAGCGAAAGGCAAAAGGCGCCCGTGTGTGCTGTGCGGAGCCCAAGACCTTGCGGAGCCCTCCAACTTACCTAGTACGGCTAGAGTGTACTACACTCTAGTACGGCACCTCATTCTCTCCATTCTCTCGCGCGGTGACGGTGGTTCGGGTGTCCACTTCATTACTAATAGTACTAACAGTACTCCGAGATGTAGCGGACGTCAAGGCACCCTAGATGTGAGACAGTTACAGCGCCTTTAGTTCTATTAAAAACCAATTTTCTTTCCAAAGTTTTCAAGAAGTGCAATAAAGTAGACAACTATTTATTATACAGATGACGCTGTCATCTGTAAACTTCCTACAACAGTCTTATGGTTGTGGTTGTGTTTTTAAGCGGAGCTGGCCAGGCGGCGCTTCCCGGCTTTAGCCGCTTTGGCCGCATCGGTATCTGTATCGCGCGTATCGGTGTCCTCGTCTCAGCAGCCGTCCGGAGCGACGGACGGTGGGGTGGCGCCGCGTGCACTACGCGCGGCCGTGGGGAGACTCGGCGAGGTCTACGCACTCGGTTTAGGGTGTTGTAATACGAGCGGCGTTTGATTCGGAGACCCACCTCTACTCTCATTGACGTCAAAAGACAGCTAGTGCAGAGAGAAACATGGCCGTGGCAGCGGTGTCGTGGGAGCTGTACGAAATGTTTGAGGCGTTCCTGCGGGTGAGTACACTTTCGAATCTCGTGTCGACGGCCCGAGGAGAAAACGCGTTAGCTGCGTCCGTCATTGCCGGCCCCCTTCTGAAGCAAGCGAAACTTTCGGGGATCTCGCAGGCCCCCGCCTATCACCTGGCCCTGGAAGCGCTGCTCTTCGTCTGGGTCCTCTGGTTGCTGCTGCGAAAGAGTACGCCTGTTGACGGAGGGAAGTCCAAGCTCACCGAGAAGGTACGCTACTGGTGCCCGCCCAGCGGTGTCGGCCCAGTTTATTATAGTGGCTTTAATCCGGCTCGAAACGCGGCGAAAGGTCACTGCTGTCGACGACTGCGACCGCGTTGTGCCAGATTGTGAAATCCCGCTGCCGGCGGCCTGGATCTGCCAATCGAATCCCGTACAGCGCGCGTCTCGTTGCTCCGGAAGGCTGTCGAGGTTTCAGATGGGCTGGCAAGCTGGTCGGCGCTTTCTGAACGTTCTAGTGGAAACGGCGCTGAAGCGACGGTAGACTGCAGAGTAGATCATACTGCACAGGTACAACGTTTCACTAGAGGACAGAAACGCGGTGGACAGAAATGGAAACAGAAATTGTACTCTACCCATGGTCGACGAAACAGCGCAAAAAAGAACACAGCACTTCCAACAAGGTTTATTGTAAAGCAGTCAGGTGTTGTGAGGTAGTAGCTCCTCTGAAACACACAGTTCGCCACTACCTCACAGATGGCGCCACCTCGCGCACGTACCAGGACTCACGTTCGCCAACGCGGTGGTCTGCCTCCCATCAGCCACCAGGAATTGGCTAGAGCGCAGACAGACAGAGGTCGGCCGCACTGCAGTTGGTTGTCATGGACGGGTGGCCAATGCAGCCATCCAAGGCGACCTTGGATGGTCTAGTTTTGAGGCAAGGGAGGCATGCAGCAAGCTAGAGTACCGCGGTCGACTCCAGTTCATGAGCCGCGACCGATGGGCTAGGCGGGTCTTTGAATATCTCGCTGCGACATGCCTACGCACTACATGGGTGAAGCGCCTCCACCGGATAGAAGGCAAGTATGGCCTTTTCCAGACACCCATAAATGCCGAATCAGCAACGGCGTGGAAACAGGAGGCAAGGAGACGGGTCCAAGAACTGGAGAATAAGCAGTGGCTGCAGGCGCTCGCTGAAAAACCGACACTGGCTGTGTACCGCGAGTGCAAGAACAGCATCGGACCCGAAAAGATCTTTGACAACGGCCTTGGTAGCACACTGCTGTTTGAGGCCCGGGCCGGAGCGCTGCGGACACTGGTGTACCGCCGTCGCTTCGATGCAACATCAGAAGCACAGGCAGCACTATGCCGAGCGTGTGGCGATGTGGAGGAGACCATCGAGCACCTGGTGATGTCGTGCCAGAGACTCCATCCGATGCCGACAGAGGGCACCACATTCCCTCAGGCGCTCGGCTTTCACGATCCTGCGGTGGACGACGATGGAGACAACTCCAGGCACAAGAGCGAGGGTGTGCTGCGAACCAAGCGTCGACTGACTCTTTGGTGGCGCACTGTGTCTAACCGCGCGAAACCGCAAAGTCGGATGTGAACGCGGTCGATGAGCGAACTCCTTGCTTTGAACTTTGCTTTTTTTTATGTTTTTTTCTCTCCTTTCTTGTGCGCTTTCATCTCGTTTTTTTTGTGTTTTTTTTTGTTTTTTTGGTCTGGGTGCTCTCTTTAGTGGTGCCCGCCCGCTACAAAGGGTACGGCCTCAAGTATCTATCTATCTATCTATCGACGCCTTCCCCGCTGCCGCTCGGAGCTGGGGAGACGACGAGTGTGTTGTTGTGTAGTTGCCCGCCCGCCAAGCGGTGCGCTCTCCTAGCCCCTCTCAAGCCACATGCCCCGTGTAATTATTGTAAATAAGAATTGGCCGCAATAAAGGCTGACTTCTGTAGTACGCAAGCCTGGCACCGTGATCGTCAAGCTCCAGCAACGCCCTCACATTTGGCGCAGTCGACGACAGAACCTGCAGCCTCGCCGTTCGAGCACGCCGCTCCTGCCATGCCTGACTAGACGCAGCCTTTGTTTCTCAGCCCCCGCCATATTCGCCATGCTGGTCTAGACGACGCCTTTGTCTACTCGTACGAAGTAAGCGCCATGCCGGGCATCAATTGGGCCGAAGTCGACGCCGCTACAGTCGCGTGCTTCAGCTCTGACTTTATTCAGAGAGAGCTCATGCGCCGCGGAATCGACGCTACTGGGTCAAGAGAAGAATTAGTTCAGCGCTTCACAGCGTGCCTGGAAGACGCCCGTGCAGCCTTGCCCATGCAAGCGCCCAGACCTGCCTCTGCGCCAGTTGCTTCGAACAGTTTGTCTTATGAACATTATATGTGCGCTTCGCCTGGAGTGCAGTTCAGTGCCTCTCCTCCTACTACGAAGGTTCAAGCAGCCCCAAATGCAGCCTCGTGCGTCATGCCTCCGCCATTGTATCTTCCCGCGCAGCCGCTCGTTGACAATGCCGCAGCCATGCCAGCGCAAGAACTTTTCTCGCCGCCGCGGCAACCGCAACCTTTCGTAACAACACCTGGACTTGCAACGGAGCCACAGTACTCCCAAACGCCATTTGGAATGCCATTTTCTCCAACGTCATCACCGCAATACCAAGTTCCTTACATGCCGCAGATACACGTGACAACCATGCCTGACGTATCGTCTACCTTGCCATTGTTCGAGAACTGCCACAAGCAAAGTGCGCGTATGTGGATCGAAGAAATTCAACGAACGCAGCAGCTTGCTTCATGGTCGCCAGAAACAACCCGCCTCATCGCCGCAAGTAAGTTGAGAGGGACAGCAAAAAATTGGCACCTGACTCTTGGCGCGCATTTCCCGACTTGGGATGCGTGGCGTAAAGCTTTTCTCGACGCATTTGCCGACGAACTGACGCTACTGCAATGGCAGCAACAAGTTATGTCCCTGGTGCAGACCAGCCCTCAGTCTCTCCGCGACTATGCCTACGCAAAACTTCGCGTCATCGAAAAATGTCCAGCGCCGCTGACCGAGCCTCAAAAAATTGAATATCTCTTGCAAGGTATTTTGAGCCCAGGCACAGCGACAAGCATAGCAGCGCAACGTCCGTCGTCAGTGGCGAACTTCATTGACATATGCACACAGCTTGACCGGGCAATGCAACATATGGAGATCGCAAGGAGCCCTGCTCATCGTCCCGGGCAGACCGTTCACAGTCACAATAACGGCAGCCCGCCTTCCAGACAAGTCTCTTCGATGCCATTTATATCTGAAGTGACACCTCCAGCTGTCTCCAATCCCAAGCCCAGGCGTGCGCCTACATCCCGTGCTGCCAGCCCTCCAAATCGTCCTCGTATAGCGGATCTGTCGCCTTCTGAAAAGGAAGCTCGGTACTCAGCCCTGTCAGAACGTTATGGTGTTCCAGCCTTTCGTCCAGGACAGTCATTGACTGAAGCTGTTTGCTTCAAGTGTCATGAAAAAGGCCACCTAGCATCAAAGTGCCCCACAAAACAAAAGACTGTCACACAACAGCCAGCCACAGCCGCCACATTACTTCAAGCAGCAGCCCCTGCATTGCACGCTAGCCCGTCCGAAGACATCTATGGCTCTCAACTGGAATGCTCATTCTTCACAGCTAGCATCGGACTCTTGGGATCCTACGATGCATTTCCGGATACAGGGTCCAAGGTGACTATAATTACCAAGTCAGCAGTCAAAGATCTTCCTTTGATACCTTGGACACACAAGCCCTTAGCAGTCGTTGGTGGATCAAGTGTGTATCCTGAAGGTACAGTCTGCCTGAAGATTACAGTGGGCCCCATCACAGCTCTAGTGGAAGCCGCCGTCATCAGTAACAATGTCTTGCCTGTGATACTGGGTGAAGATTGGTTTCGTGCCAGCAACACACGACTCGTGTTCGAGCCTCCAAATCCAGCCGAACTTCACCATCCTGCCTCGGGTACTGTCATAAAGGCGCAGCAGAAGCTCTATCCACGTGCCTCATGTGCAGTGATCCTTCGGCAGTCCTTCCTGGCTCAATGCACTGAAGTGCCATCTTCACTGGCTCTCCAGGACGTGCCTCTCCCAGGAATGGAGCCAGTTTGGAAACCCTTGTGCAGGAACCTGCCAGAACAAGGTACTACTGCACCGGAGGGTACAGTAGCTGTAACAGTTCATCCTGACCTGCCTCCTGCCTTAGTTGCAAAGGATCTCTCAGAGACACAGAAAATAACTCTGGCTACTGCTCTTTCTGATCATCATCTCACATTTGCTCGTGATGAGGATGACATTGGCCATTTCCAAGGTGTGGAACATTGCATCGACCTAGTGCCCAATGCTGTGCCTTACAGCAGAAGCCCATACCGATACTGTGCAGAGGACCGCAAGTTCTTAGATGAACAAACAACCAAGCTCTTGCGTAAAGACATCATCCTGCCTGCCACTGGGCCGTGGGCCTTTCCAGTCATCGTTGTGTCAAGAGGAGTGAAGAAGCGCCTCTGCGTCAATTATGTTCCACTGAACAAACTCACCATAACTGTTGCACACCCGTTGCCCCATGCTGGTGATATCATGCAAGACGCCGCTGGAGCATCTTATTTTGCATGTTTGGATCTGAAATCTGCCTACTGGCAAGTCAGCCTACGACCGGCAGACTACTCCAAGACAGCGTTTATCACACATAGTGGGACATACATGTGGACACGCATGCCCTTTGGACTAAAGAACGCCCCTTCAACGTTTCAACGTGCCATGCAACTCATCTTTCAAGACCTTCAACCTCCTGCAAGGTCGGGTGTCAGGGTGTATTTGGACCACATCCTCGTGTTCGCATCGTCCTTCACAGGCCCACCTATCTCCAGGACTATGAAGTGGACCTTTGAAATTGCTGTGCTTGTACTTTTTGGCTTTCTTTTGTGTTATTCATGCCCGTCTTTGACTTTGCCTTTAATTTGTAGTGCTTTTGTGAACCTGCCAGGCCTATTGTTAGTTGCCATTTGCCACATTGCCATTTCCCACATTGCCCAGGTTTACTTTCCTTTTTGCGCTCATCAAAAGGGACTTTGATGAAAAAGTGGGGCCGGATGTGAGGTAGTAGCTCCTCTGAAACACACAGTTCGCCACTACCTCACAGATGGCGCCACCTTCCCAGCGACGACGCCTTCCCCGCTGCCGCTCGGAGCTGGGGAGACGACGAGTGTGTTGTTGTGTAGTTGCCCGCCCGCCAAGCGGTGCGCTCTCCTAGCCCCTCTCAAGCCACATGCCCCGTGTAATTATTGTAAATAAGAATTGGCCGCAATAAAGGCTGACTTCTGTAGTACGCAAGCCTGGCACCGTGATCGTCAAGCTCCAGCAACGCCCTCACAGTGTATGAGCAGCCCAAACAATAGGTGCCTTGTCAAAGCCACAACGAAGGTTGTTCCATAAATGCACAATTAATCCTATCAGTTGAAGAAAATTGGCAGTCATGTTGGCATTGATGTCATTTTCTCCGCACCTGAGTAGCTGCAGAATCTTTGTAAGCGTGTCAGCTGAGACCTGAAGAAAATACAGATTGTACTATATTTGAATGAACCATCAGATTTTCATTGTGTCAGCTGAGGCCGTGGAGAAAATATAGATTCTACTGTATATGAATGAACCATCAGAATTCCATTGTGGAGTGTATGGAGGGCATTGTATATTCAGTCCCCTTGACGTGTAGTGATGTGTACGTTAGTCAAGAGTGGCAGGTGTGCCGATAAGAGGCTAAAGGAATACCATTTTGATGTATGCAAAGCCGTCGGAGCAACTTGGTTTCTGAAAATGTGACTGTGCGCCGTAATCTACATGTGTGCAAGAAGTCTTGTACAATTCCTAAAAAGCCACCGCGGTGACTCAGTGGTTATGGCACTCGGCTACTGACCCAAAAGACGCGGGTTTGATCCCGGCCGCGGCGGTCGAATTTAGATGGAGGTGAAATTCTAGAAAAGCCCGTGTACTGTGCGATGTCAGTGCACGTTAAAGAACCCCAGGTGGTGGAAATTATCCAGAGCCTTTCACTATGGCGTCCCTCATAGCCTGAATCGCTTAGGGACGTTAAACCCCATAAACCAACCAAACCAACCAATTCTTAAAGGTGCACTAAAGAGGAATCTGAACTCACCTTTTTACTGCGGGAACTTGATCTACATGTTCCGAGCATTCTTAGATCTCCGAAACATTGTCTTGTGCGTCTGATATCCGTAATTTTAATCAGATTGAACGTCCCGGCTCCCGCCTTTTTTTGAACTTGCTGCAGACAGTAGGAGGAGTCAGCCAACCTTTCAGCCTATCCCGTGGCGGCTTGCCGCTCTGCCTTCAGAGGAGTGATACGCAGTGATTGGTGAAAGCAAAGAGTCCACATGTATTTTTATTTCCGTGGGCCTAATTTGCAGCTGTGTAGTCTCTGACTGGATCTGTTTATTCATGGAAACGTAAAAAACGAACTAAACAAACTTCTCAAGCCTTTCAGAGTGAACTAAGTAAGCCGAGCACCACTCCAGGGGGAAGCTTGTATCTATTGTATCACCAGTGGGTGCCCACAGCACGGGAGGTGAAACCCCACTTTTCCTGTATGCGAGAGGCAGTTGCTCAAACCACTGCTGCAGTATGATATGACATTAGAATGGGCCACAGAGTGTTTGGAGTTTTTAGTTCGTGTTTTGCACTGTGCCTTGGTCTGGCGTGCTGCTTATCTAGTTGGTAAAATGATTTAATATTTCTGTGCTGAGTGGCAGAACGAGAGAGCACGAAGGGTTGAGACCACTGCGGTTGGGGAATGCACCACTGTGGGGCCTATAGTAATGCAGGCTGTTTTGTCGGCCAAAGAGGGCCTTGGGGTTGACGGTGGCTCCCCCTTGTGCCGTTGGCAGGAGAAAGAGGACCTCATTGCTGAGTGGCACCCGGAGCCCCTGGTGTCGAGTGCGCCACCCCCCGAATACGTGCTCAAGCCAAGGATAGTGAGCAGGTGAGCGTCTGCCACTGTCAGCCGAGGCATCCCTCATCACTGTGCTGGCCAAGGTGGCACGCCCAGCAGATTGAAAAGGGCATTCATTCATTCATTCATTCATTCATTCATTTTTACCATGTCTCGCAAAATAAAAAAGAATTGCTGCACCCATAGCCATTGGCTAGTGTCAGGTCCATAGTTAACGTAGGATACAAATGCAAATGCAGATGGCAAGAGAATGAAACAAATACAATTCATAAGTAATTCATGACGTACTTATCCTAGGCAGCACAGTGAGTATAGGGCTACAGTTTTTTATTTATTACAAATACCTCAAGGGCCCTTGGGTGAGGGCTTTACATGAGGGGTGGGCTAACAACCTGGTGTTAATAACAGATTTTTTCGATGGCTTTCTTGAAATGGTCCGGGTTTGTATGAAGGATGGTACTTGTGGGAAGACTGTTCCAGTCACGCGCTGTTTGGATGAAGAAGGAATGAAGATGGGTCACGGTGCGAGCAGCGGGTGGGCAAACGGCCTTGTGGTGGCTTGTGCGGGCTGAAAAACGATGAGCAGGCTGAGTAGGACAGTGGGAAGAAAAGTTATGATAGATTTTGTGGTACAAGCACAGCCTTGCAACTGTGCGACGTTGCTTGAGGTTAGGTAGGCATGCATTACTTTTGAGGGAAGTAACACTGGTGGAGTATGAGTAGTTTGAGTAGATGAATCGAACGGCGCGATTTTGGGCAAGTTCAATACAGTTAGTTAGGTTAAGCTGAGCGGGGTCCCAGATGGCAGATGCGTATTCTAACTTTGGCTGAATTAATGTTTTATAAACTAGTAATTTAACTGCTGGTGAAGCTAGACGTAAATTACGACGAAGGTAGCCGAGAGTTTTGTTAGCATTGTTAATTATCCGCGTTATATGGATAGACCAGTTAAGGGTACTCGAGATGTCAACACCAAGATACTTAATGGAATGGCGGGGTAAAACACTAGAACCGTTATACATCACAATAGTTTAAGGGGGGAAGCTGGTCTTAGAAACAAAATTTTTGTTAATGAAGTCACAATGATGGAATCATCAAGAAACATGTATTTTTGCATGCTGATTCCAAATATGTAATTTAATTTTATGTATAACAAGTCCTTGCACACTTACATAATATGTTATGTAACTTTTTGTCGAGAGCTTTCAATAAATTTTGCTGCAGGAAACTTGTCAGGATGCATGCCATTGGCTTGTCTTGACATCGAACTATGCAATGAGGGCAAAATTATCATCGTGCCTATCATGGAAGTTGAGTTGCAGGGTTTTGAATTTGCCACTTCACAAATGGGAAGGAACTGAGAGTTTCAAAATCCCATAACCCACCTTCTATAACAGGCAGGATGATAATTTTACCCTTATTGCATAGCTTGATGTCAAGAGAAACCAATGGCATGGAATCTAACAAGTTTCCTGTAGTAGAATTTCATTCACTCTATCGGCAAAAGTTACCGAACTTTTTGCATAAGTGCACAAGGACTTGTTGCACATAAAATTGAATTAAACAATTAGAATCAGCACGCAAAAATGCATGTTCCCTGAAGACTTCGTAGTTGTGACTTCATTAATAAAAATTTATTTCTAAGACCCTTTTCCCCCCTTAACTCTTTCACTACTGCGTCATAGGCCGTCGTTTGCATATGATCGATTCAAATCGCCCGCGCAAAAAAGCTCATTTTGGAGCGTCATGGACGCATTCCGCCATCTAGTTAGCGAGCTCAACAACTGCTCTTTTGATTGCAGCCTTGGTTTCAGTGTTTTGACATGAGGGGGTGCCGTGAAAAATAAAACTTTGAACGACCGCAGCAGCGTCAGCCGGAGCAGCGTCAGCGTCAGGAATTTGCACTTTGCACTGCCTTTCGCTGGTGTTCTTCTTTTAAAACACAAAAGAAAGCATCTGGTTACAGCAGTCGAGATTTGGTTCTCATCGCTGTCTATATTAATATGCCAGAAATAGATGGCTGCAATGAGCTCTGAGCATTTTCGTCCTGTACATTGTCTGGACAACAACTTTAGGCGTCACTGCATTGAAAAAAGTTCAGTCCCCAGAAGAATTGTCCATAATTCGAGTCATCTGTATTGATGGGGCACGACTGTATGCCTGCGGGTGGCACATCGCTGAAAGCAGCGTGTTGCTGGCCTGGGGGCAATATATTCTTGCATCCAGGTCACGGATAAGCTTACGTATTGGCATGTTTTATATATGGAACTGACCCACGGTTCCCTTCAAGTTGGGCTTGTCTGGGATAAACTATATACAAAGCTATGAAGTGGCCTGGTGGGCCATTTATCATCATCATCGTCATCATCAGCCTGACTGCACATTGCAGGGCAAAGGTCTCTCCCATGTCTCTCCAATTAACCCTGTCCTCCGCCAGCTGCGAACACCCTATCCCCGCAAACTTCTCAATCTCATCCGCCCGCCTAACTTTCTGCCGCCCCCTGCTATGCTTGCCTTCTCTTGGGATCCACTCCGTTACCCTTAAGGACCAGCGATTATCTTGCCTTCGCATTACATGCCCTGCACAAGCCCATACTCATATACTCAGGTACCCATATTCCCTTGCTGCTGTTGATCTGCGTGGCTTATTTGTCACAGCAGATGGTAGTGCTGTTCGCTGACCTGGTTGTTTACTCCCTGTTTTGGACTGTGACTCACGGAATCACTGAGGAAAACTGTTACCCGTACTGTAAGCCAGAGTACAGCTTAGTGATCTGAACGAAAAAAACTTAGCGTTGAAACAGGACATAGAAAGATGAGGACAGGACTGGGCTACATACAGCTTACAGCTGTATACAGCTTAGTGGCCTGCAGTGGAAACGGCTGTATGGAGCACACACGGGAGCAATGCTAAGCAGGCCGTTTTCACCACAACTCACAATAAAACGTAACTGGCTAGCCACGAAATGACTAAGATTAATGTCAGAAATTGCAATTCGTCCCTTTGACATGCTGTGCACACAACTGTGTATAAATTGAACTCTCAGCTTATTTTGAGAATGGACCGCATCTAGCAGTGATTTCCTTGTTTCAGATGAATTTCACATCCTTTGTCTTGCAAATAAGTTGGTTTTTAAAGTGATATAGCTAACATATTAAACGATATTTTGCGTAACCGGGGGCTCAGTAGCACATCGTCTGCTGCAACATAATTTTCCACCAGTAGTAACAATCTTTTTGTTTTTTTGCAATTTCAAGGTATTGTGCGCCTTCCAAATAGGAGTTATTTTCATTATCCTTGAGGTATTTACTTGATGAGTAGCGGCAATTCGATGTTGTTGCTTTCATCAAATATGGCACTTTGTATCAAATTTTCCGCATCGCTACAAAACAAATCAACTGCTAGCATTTTGCACTGGAAACCTAACAAATTGTCTATCTTAAGGCTGGAATATACTGTTTTTAGGCGGAAAAATATTTCATCTCGATGGAGATAAAACATGGTGCATCAAAGGAGAGGCTCTAAGGCATACCACAATGAATTGTTCTTTGAAGTCCTTCACGTGCTACGATTGCAAGCTGTTGTAAACCTCGAGATATCCTCATGCATTTCACAAGGCTCGAGTGAGGCTACACTTGTAATCGTCCCTAGTTTCACTAGTGCCTTGATCAGTGTATGCTGCCTGAGTACTGCTTCATGTGGGGTGAAGACGTGGGAATAAAAGTAAGGCATTTAAGGCAAAAAAGCTGGGCTAGTTGGTGTTTGGATTGAGAGGACATAGTAGTAGCGCTAAAAAACAGGGACGACAGGGTAGACAAAGACAACATAGGCGCTTGTCAACACAAAGACAACACAGGCAGACAAAGACAACACAGCCACTAGCGCCTGTGTGGTCTTCGTCTACCCTGTCGTCCTTGTTTTTTAGCACTACTACTATGTCCTCTCAGTGGGAATCAAAATTGTGGGCCTTTTTAACCACTTTCCTAAAGAAGAGAATGTGATGGCTTTCACCTTGCGCACTTTACGCCGTCAGAGTGCCCCCTGAGTTTTTTTATGAGGGGCGGCTGAGTGAGCCCTTGCTTTTGTTGTTGTTGATTGACACAGCCAGGTGGGTCGCCAGGTGGTGGTGGACGGCCGCCAGTGCCTGAACCTGGCCAGCCACAACTACCTGGGACTCACCGACCTGGAGGGCGCCCGGGAGGCCGCCATCGAGGGGCTGCGCCGCTATGGGGTGGGCTCCTGCGGACCACGGGGGTTCTTTGGCACCGTCGGTAAGAGTGTGTGCACACTGCAGTCCTTTGCAAAATGGTGTGTTGGCAGCCTCTAGTCGGATACAACCCAAGTCTGCAGTGAAGCTCCCCCCACGTGCAGCCTCCGCGCACAGGATTCCTACACGACAAAAAGTAGTCCACTGCTTAAACGTTTCTTGTTACCTAAACATGAACCTCATCCCAAGAAAAACATTACGAGCTCTAGACTTTTGATACGTGGATTGTTTGATATAGTCAAACATTAACAAGCTGATTTCGTGTACTGTTGCGATTGGCCGGTGGAGTAATGCAGGGTGCCGCAGATCACGGCCCAGTGTTCGCAACTGCTGTTTTTTTTTAAGTTGTATCCTACTGTAGATTTGTTTTGCTTTGTTTTTTCTTCCTGTTGTGGACGTAAGTGGCAGTGGGAGAAGAATGGGATCAGTTTATTCGTCTGAATCCTCACGAACACTGCAATCTGTTAGTGAGAAAAGTTGTGGAATGGAAATGGGTTCCGAGGAAAGGAAAGGTGCAGTGACTTGTCTCGCTCTCAGTGGACGCCTCAAGATTGGGCTGTGGGAGAAGGGATGAAAGAGGCAGTAAAAGGCATGATAATTTCAACTGCCTGGGCCTTCATCCCACGTCTTTGTGCTGAGCAGCCAAATGCCCCGACTACTGAGCCACTGCCGTGGGTAGCTCTTCAGGGCATGCTTGCTCCTAACTTTTCCACTTGAGCACATTAAGTGGTGACCATGCGTATGCACCCAATTACAGGAAGACTTGCAGTACTTCGTGCATGGGGTCTTTTCTCCCAGCCTGGACCTTGGTGGGTGGCGTCTTGGCAGTGGCGATTTCCTTTTAACAACGAAAACTAAAGAACTACAAAGTGCAACTCAGAGAAATTTGGCACTCTTAACAAAATATGCATGTCCCACAAATTGCCAGATATGCATATCTTTTGGTCAAATGTTTAGGGGAATCCCCCAAGGTGGAGTAGATTTGTAACAAGGGAGTAATTACTCATTGACGTCCACCCGAGAGCAGCCATACGGCCACAAAGGAAAGCTGTACAGCTTTCCTTTGCAGCCGTATGGCTGCGCTCGGGTGGATGTCAATGAGTAATTACTCCCTTATTATGCATGTCTTTTGTCTGTTAGATGGGAAGTGTCATAGAGCACTAGTTAATATTAGTGGTTAACATTGATTTAAATGGCAAAGAAGCAGGCCTTTTTTTGGTGCACTAGGTGGTGCAAAAAACTTGACGCAAGCAGGCAAGTAGAATGAAAAGGGATGTTTTTGGGCGTGTGTGATTATTAAAATCTTCAGGTATGAATCAAGTACGAACGTGAAGATAAAGTGGCTTCGAATATTGAATGGAATATCGTATATCTGTGAAATAATATTTAAAAAAAATGGTAAACAGGCAAATGGTTTCACCCTTACTTTTTTTCAAACTAGTGCATGGACTTTGCAACTGATATGAACATAATTAGACTGACTCAGCACCATATAAAAAAAGTGTGATATGCACAGAGGTGTGTGCTATTTGACTAGTTAGCATCAAATTATCCAGCTTGTATGTGGCCATGCAAAATGAAATGCATAAAATGGCTCATGACTGGCAAGTAAAAATAGCATGGTTGCTAGTAAAACCTCATTAACGCAGAGCCTGAGTTATCCAAAGGTCGATCAAGGCAGTCAATTTAGTTTCTACTGATCTGAAAGTTTAGCATCAGTAGCTTGATAACTTTAAATACTCGTTTCTGTCTCAGCAAACATAAAATGTTTATCCTTATCACACCCTCCATGCATCATAATGCACATTTGTCTTTTAGGGGTTTCTTAAAGAACTCGTCACCCCTGCAGCCTGAGTGCCATTGAAAGAGAGCACTTCTCAAAAGGTGCGAAACGATAGCAGATCTCTGAGCAGCCTCCCAAGTTTGTGGATTTGTGCAAACCAGATTTCTGCCCCCAGCGGCCAAACAGCTCCCAAGTGTGCTTGTACTTTTCCATGAGGTTTTTTTTTTCATCATCATCATTTATTTGTTGCCCTTTGTTGCTATACAAATATATGCAAACACTGCTCGGGCCCATAGCCAATGGCTAGTGATGGGTCCAATAGACAAAGGTATACAAGCATGCAGGAAACAATATCCCAAAATAAAGACAGTAAGTTAGCATACAGATAGCTATACATCACTCTCAACACTTGTAAGAGCATCAACAAAAGAAACACATATATTACAGATTGTATAAACTAAAAACTTACAGATCAAACAAAACTCGTAGAACTTACACAAGAATTAAGGCATCACAAAAAGCTAGGGGAAAATAGGTAGGAAGTCTTTTCAAAGCATCACAAGGGTACAACACACGAGAAGAGGATAAACAGAGTTTGGTACACACTTTTTAATTGCAAAGCTTTTTTACAATAGACGCAAATGTATAAATCTATATATAAATCAAGGTTTCAGTATTCGGCTATATATGCATATAATATAAGGTAGATATCTAAGAAATGTAGTAATTAATGAAAGTATGAACTCAAAGTGTGTGATTCTTTTTAAGGTAATAATTTTTTATTCCAGAGGAAAAGTTGTAGGCAGTCTTTAGGTCATGTGGTAGGTTATTCCAAATTTTTACGCCTGTAAACTCAAGGAGACGCTCACCATATACATTCTTCTTAGAAACCATATACAGGTTTCTTATAATTTTGATTTAAATATGCATTCTGTTGTGCATGTATTTAACTAAACACTGTACTCCTTGTAGACCCAGAGGCTCACAGCAGTGAGCGTGGGGAAACTTGCCTACGGCTGCCAGATTTTATATGTAAATTCATGGGACCACCGAGGCTTGAGACATGTGCTTGGATTAATGCTAACAGGCAGAACTTTTGCACGGCTCTGACAAGGATAGTCAGATAAAACTGAAGTCTGCAGTGAAGCTCTGCCCACATTTGGCCTCTGCGCACAGAATTCCTCCACGACGAGAAAGTTGTCCGCTGCTAAATGTTTCTTGTTACCTAGACAAGAAGCTTGTCATAAGGAAAAAAATTATGAGCTTTAGAATTCTGATGTGTGGTTTGTTTGGTGTAGTCAAACATTAAAAAGCTGATTTCTTTTATAGTTGCGATTGGCGAGCAGAGTAATGCAGGACGCCGTGGACCGCGGCTTCAGTGTCAGCAAATGCTGTTTTTTTAAGTTGTATCCTCTGTTTTCTGTTGTATTCTGCTGTTTTCTCACTGAATATACTTAATATTTTTGTGAATTTTTGTGTGAGTCTCTCAAATTCTGCCGCATTTTTTTTCCCTCATAAACAACGCATATCTTTTTTATTTTCTTTATGGCATTAAAAAGACAGCTCTACTACTCACGCTATGCTTTATGTAAAGCACAGCTTTTAAATCAATGGGGGAAAAACTGTTTTGTGCACCACACCCTAACCTTGCCTGTTTTCCTTGTGATGAGGAAAGAGTTTCCGCACAGCTTTTAGTGTCTTTGAACATTACCTCTATCCTCAGCCATTCTTGTTGGCCTACTGTAAAAACCGAAATATTGGTCGGACTGGAATATAGGTTGACCCCCCAACTAACCAATTCTAAAAATGAAAAAAATCTTTTTCAACGGCACAAGTACTGAAAGACACCCTCACCTCAAACAAATGCAGCTCAACCAGTTGCACAGTGGTGACAGTATTTATTTTCATTTAGATGCTGCTTGTACGTACACCCGGCCAATTCTTGAACACTATCGTGCGACCATCGACCCGCGTGCTTGTCAGCGCCTTATTAACGGTGCTGAGTGGCGAAACAAGCGAGATATGCACATGTGTACACATGCGCTTTCTCTCGCTTCTTTCGCCGCTACGTGAAAAGGTGCTGACAAGCACGCGAGGCAATGGCCGGGCGATACTGTTAAAGAATTGGCCGGGTGTACAGCACAGAGAAGGGCACGAAGTACACGAGCATTACTCCGAGTCATCAGAGTCGTCCGAACTCGAGTCGGATGACAATCGCTTCTCGCTGCCCACATCCCATAGAGCATCAACCTCTGTGCCGTCTAGTGCATTGCTCATGATGCATTTTCAAAAAGACTTGCGCACCGTCTTTGTGGGAAGAGATTTCCATGCTGACAACACTGAGCGACAAACGAAAATAACTTTGTGTCAACGGAAACACAAATTGGCGGAGCCACAATGTCACCATACACTGCTGCTTCTGATGGCAATGGTGATGGAAGCTATTGACTTCACTTCCCCATTGTTGCAAGACCTTCATAGTTTTTCCGCCAATGACTGGTATATAAGATGGGGGCGACTTTTTGCCATGATCTTTTAAAAAAGTTCAACCTATATTCCGGTTTTTTGCAGTACCCACCTCATAGATGAGTACTGGCAAGATAGAACTGTCGTATACCTTGTTCTTGAGGGATACTGGCATGCTGCTGCTATTCGTGACCCGAGAGTACCTGTCCGATCCATTCTGCTGGCTGTTTTGCTCTAACAGTTTTGCGGTCGTTGCCTGCCCCTGCTGGATGCCCTAGCTCTCTTACCATATCCAGGCTGTTGAATGTCGCTTGAGTTTTTTTTTTATTTATTTTTATTTAGGAATACTGCTGACTCCTTCTGGAGTCCAAGCAGGAGTGGGAAACACACATGAATAATACCAAAAATACAAAACAAAGTCAAAGAAAAAAGTCAGACATTCATACTTTTCAAAGCGGCAATGAATTCCACTTCGTCAGGAGAATCAACAACATTCTGAGGCAGCCTATTCCAGTCGGACACAGTCTTAGGGAAATGGGAATATTTAAATGAATCGATACAAGCCCCGGTATTCCTGTAAGATTTTCCCGTGGTTAAAGCGTGTGTTAGCTCGGGGTACAGGGGTAAGGTAGAGAGTCTTGCTTATCTGCGTCTTATTATTGTACAGGAGGTACAAGAACTTAAGCCTGTACTCTGTGCGTCTGGATTGGAGGGTCTGTAGATCCAAGAGATTAACCATCCGTGTCACGCTGTCTGTTCGTCTGTAACGGTTGCAAATAAAATGGACGGCCATTCTCTGTACCTTTTCCAACTTTTCCAACTTGGCGTTGCCGTAAAAACCGGAATATAGGTCAAACTTTTTTTTTTCAAGAAACCATGGCAGAAAGTCGACCCGCCGTCTTATAAACCGGTCATTTTTGGCGGAAAAACTGCAGAAGTCTTGCAACAATGGGCAGCTGAAGTCAACAGCCTCCATCACCATTGCCATCAGCAGCACCGCGGTATGGTGACGTTGTGGCTCCGCCAATAGTAGCGTTTCCGTTGTCGCAAAGTTATTTCGGTTCGTGGCTGGGTGTTGTCGGCATGGAAATCTCTCCCTGCAGAGATGATGAGCAAGTCTTTTAGAAAATGCAGCGCCGCCGTGGTGGCTCAGTGGTTATGGTGCTCGGCTGCTGACCCAAAAGACGCGGGTTCGATCCCCGCCGCGGCGGCTAGAATTTCTTTGGAGGAGAAATTCTAGAGGTTTTTGTACTGTGCGATGTCAGTGCACGTTAAAGAACCCCAGGTGGTCGAAATTTCCGGAGCCCTCCACTACGGCGTCTCTCATAGCCTAAGTCGCTTTGGGACGTTAAACCCCATAAACCAAACCAAACCAAACCAGAAAATGCAGCATAAGCAATGTGCTAGGCGGCGCAGAGGATGATGCTCTACGAAACGTGGGCAGTGAGAAGCGATTGTCATACGACTGGAGTTCGGACGACTCTGATGACTCGGAGTAACACTTGTGCACCTCGTGCCCTTCTCTGTGCTGTACACCCGGCCAATATTCACTTTAAAGGTAGCGCAGACAATTCACCAAATCTTACAAATCAATGATCCACTTCCCCATAGCATATTGCCACGTATCATTGTAGTGTTTGTTCGTTCACGCTCAAGGCTGCAGGAAAGGGTTGTTGTCACTTTTGTTCGTGACGCGAGAAGCAACCAGACTAATCTCGATTGATCGCAGCCATGAAAGGCTGCATCTAGGTTTTTCCAGATTACTGTAGATGATCTTGTCCTGTGATCTGGGAGTTTCCTTGCCGGCTTTAAATTGAGCGATGCCGCGAGCGGCGGACATTCGTAGTTCGACGACTGACGACCACGTTTGTTGCTTACGCCGCCGCCGAGTGATTCAGTTATTTTGCGGGCGCAAGTCAGCCCAAATAAAGAGCTTCGTTTCCAAGACTGGCTGGTGTCTTCCTGACCACTGGACTGCCGTCACTACAACGTGACAATATTTATAAGACCTAAAAGGGAAACTAGGGCGGCTAGTGCCAAGCATTTCAACTTAACAGTGTGTTCCAATGGTTAAAGGCAAAGACTAACAGAGTTCAGTGGAGTTTTGATTTGGAATGGTATACCTGATATTAAACTGAAAAGAAACTTCGTGCAATCTTTCAAAACGTTCCTGATGAATATGTGAAGTTATGGTTATTGTTTTTCTTTTTGTGAGGATGTGTGTATTGTGTACGCTTACTTTTGTTTTTATCTAAATTGTTGAGAATGTGACTTTTACTTTATGAACGCAGTGTATCGTCTTCGCGTGCCGCATTTAAAATTTACAATATTGTGATGGAACCGAAACTAGCCTCTGGTTATGGGTCCTAGAGCATTGTGTGTATTGTACCCTTGTAAATGTTTTTTCTTTTGAAATAAAAATATATAAAATATTCTTTATCAGTATCACGTGACCATTGCTTCGCGTGCTTGTCAGCACCTTATCACAGAGCGGTGAAAAAAGCAATAAGTGCATGTGTACACATGTGCGTATCTCGTAGACGCTGACAAGCACGCGGGTCGATGGTCACACGATAGTGTTAAAGAATTGGCCGGGTGTACATACAAGCAGCATCTAAATGAAAATAAATACTGCCACCATTGTGCAACTGGTTAGGTAGCATTTGTTTCAAGGTGAGGGTGTCTTTCGGTACTTTTGTCGTGGAAAACGGCTTTTTTTTTTCATTCTTAGAATTGGTTTATTTATTAATTTTATTTCAAGATACCCCTAAAGGCCCTCTTCATGAGGGTATTACATAGGGGGTGGTAAAAATTTGAACATGAATATACGGGAAGGAACATCAAACATTAGTAACAGTGGGAAAAAAACAAGAAAAGAGCAATAACTGGTCGTCAGCAAGTATCCAAATGTGGCGGAAAAACGAACCGCAAAATGAACAAAATGAAAAAAAAACAAAGATAAAACAGCGTAATAAACAAAACGAGAAAACAAAACTCAAACACATTACGGTGAGCAGAAACGAACTAGAAAAAAACTAGCCATCGCTTTGATTTTTTAAAACTTCATGAAATGATGTCGCATTCGTTCCAGTTGCGATTGTGGAAGGCAGCCGGTTCCAGTCAATAATGCTTTTGGGTATGAATCATTTGACAAAACTTGAAGTGTGACGTGTGATGCGTTTGATCTTGAAAGGATGGTCACGGCGTGGAAACACTGCTGAGGGTGAGTGAAAGAAATCGTCGTGAAGCAACGGATGATGGTAAATTTTGTGAAAAAGAGTTCAGCGAGAGTTAGTTGGGGGGGTCGACCTGTATTCCGGTTTTTATGGTAAAATTCCTGCCCTACTGTCGGGGCCTGCCATGTTTGAGGGCGTCGGGTGAAAAGCCAGTTTTCAAGCAGAACAGAGATGATGGTGTTGGCTGCACTGTGCAGACATCCACCTGGAGCTGGAAAGCCGCCTGGCCGAGTTCATGGGCGTGGAAGAGGCGTGCCTCTACTCGTACGGCTTCTCGACCGTCTCGAGCGCCATCCCCTCCTACGCCAAGCAGGGCGACGTCATCTTTGCGTGAGTGTGCATCCACTCTCATGGTGTCTTTCCTGTCTTGGCAGGTCACAGGGCTCACCTCGATAACAGTCCGGGTACGAGCTGACCTGGACAGTAAGTCCAAATCCACTTTATTTCCAACCTACAAGTTGCGGGTCCCTCAGGCAGAAAGCTGTCACAGACAGCTTGACTGGGCCCCGGGGGCCAAGAGGCAGCATCACGCAGTGGACCTCACAGCACTATAAAAATGAATATGAACATGAAAATGCAGTGCTTACATTTCCTAAAGAATTGCACACACAACAGATATCAAGATGAATATGAACATGAAACTTTTACAAACAACAAATGCAGTGTTTACACTTCCTGAAGAGTTATACAGTAATATTTCAATATAATATATTTCATTTAAATACGTAAAAAAAAAACAATACACGCTATCACATTATGATGCTAACAAAAGTTAATTGATCAAGAACCAATCAGTTGTCCGTCGTTTGAGTAGTGGTGTCAGTTCTTATTGGTCAATGCCATTAATTTGGAACACAGTAATATTCATTGCCATGTCAGCAAATTTGTTGATTTGTTTCTAAATAGCTAAGTGGGGCAGTTAAATCAATGTGGCTTTTAAGTTTATTATAAAGTGATGGTATGCGGAAGTCAAGAGTGGACCGGCCATAATAATAAAGACCAGCCATGTCTGTAGACTCTCGTATGTAGGAGGATACCTTTTCTGTCCAAGCTAGCTTGGAATAAGTGGGAGGATGCCGGGGTTTCTTTCGTGGCCTGCACCCAGTGTTGGTGCATCTCTCAATCTTTTTCACCAGCAGCGTAGGTGGTGAGGCAGTTCTTCGAGTAGCGTCTAGCTGCTCCAGCAGGCGAGTATTTATTTATTTATTTATTTATTCAAAATACCTTGCAGGGCCCAGAAGGGCATTGAGTAAGGGGGCCAGAAACAACAGATTAAGGACAATAGGAACAGTTAGTTAAATACAATGCGCAATACAAGGGAAAAAGTAAAAACAATCATAAATATACAGGGCAAAACGTAACTACAAGACATATATCACTGCAAGCAACAAAAAAGTAAAATAGCAGAACTGGCATGGCCCTCTCTCGCCTAGCTCCCCCTGCTGACAGTGGTCAGCGACAGCAGGCTGGGATTCATCATCATCATATTTTATTCTCATTGTAGCATTCCAAATTACAAAAGACTTTCCGAGCCAGTAGCCAAAGGTTAGTGAGAGGACCGACAAAAAAAATGTACAATGCAGGCAACAATAATATAGCAAAAGACATGGCACTGAGTAAAATTCAAACTAAAACAATTGGATTGAGCTGAGGAATGTTTTGGTTGCTGTCATATATAACTGTCTACTGTATGAGATGATCAGCTCCCTTTAAGACAAAGTTGAAGGGGTCACGGAAATCTGTTCGATCTTATCAAAAGTTCGTAAAGGGTCTGTGAGTATGACATATGTGACAAATTATCTGTTAGAAGACAGCAACGAATAAAATTACCTTGCGATGAGGAGATTACTGCGGAAAATGCATGCAGGGAGCTAAAAAAGAGAGGTTGTGGAAGAAGCTCGACATGTTAAACAAGAAAGTTGGGCTAGGTGGTGCGGGGACACTCTCCGAGACATGTTAACTAGCGCGAATGAAACAGTGGACAGAGACAGAGAAACAGCCAGGACACACGCTAGCTCACGCTTAGGAGAGCAGAAAGTTGGGCAAGTTGGTTGATATGCACACTGAAAAAATTGTGCAGAAAAAACGAGGACAAAGCAAAGACAAGGACGAGCGCTACGAGCGCTTGCCCACTTGAAAACAGCATTGGTCTAGTTTTAGTGGAAAAGCATTGTTCAACGTGGTCGCAACCAAGAATCTTGTGTGAAGCTCGTAGTAACTCGGGTAAGCTCGGGTAAGTTCATAGAAGTGTCACGCTGAGTGGAGAGAGGGTGTGAAGATGAAGAGTGAGGAACGTGGCTGCACGTGTGCATACAAATGCCAGAAAGAAAAGGCTAAGAATGAACACATGGTTTCGCACATCAACGTGGTTTAACTATGTTGAAACCCTACCACCTTTTTTTTTTTTTTTTTTCAGTCTCTTATCCTCTCCCTTCTGCAATGACCACTGATGTTCTTGCTTTCCTGTTTTGTGCTTTCCAAGCTGTCTAGCCATGTGGTGCAGGCCGTGAAAGCATGTGACCGTCTTTCTCTCATATATCCCACTCCTGCTGGGTGGCTGTAATCCACTAGACAGCCAATGCAGCCATGGCACTGATACTGTAGGACCACATTGAATCTGTGTGCCATGAAAATACCCATTGTGACGCCGCTTGAGTTTAAAATTTGACTCAGTTTAGTTTAAGCACAAAGTCACCTAGCACGGGATGGGCACTGGATGCGGGGAAGTGCTCGTGTGGGCTGGTACGGCCAGGCAGCACTGTTTCAGTGTTTCTTTTTTTATGTGCGTGCCTCGAGAGTGCTGCACGGATGTGGAGCCCGGGGTCACTACGAGTCACAGTCGCATTCAAAAATGCCAGATAAAGTCGCCACGAAAGTTTATCTTAATTGAAGCACATAAAGAACAGTTCATGTTCACCCCGTGATGCCCAGGCATTCAAGAATGTTGGATGAAAGTTATGAATTTCCAGGATTGTTTCGCTACAAGGTCCGTTCATTGCAGAAGTGCAAAGAACTGGGAGATTTATCAAGGGGACAGACGATCACAGCATAATTAATTTTAGGTAATTCTGATAATTTTCAAATGCCGAAGGTCGATGAAACTGTGCAAGTGCTGTAAAATCTAGGTGCATGCGGTAAATCGGGGGCAAAATTCAAGACTTCTCCATCTCCTGCTAATACAGCATTACGGCTACAAATTCTGCCGTTAGGATTAGCTTTGTAATAAGGGGGTAATTACTCATTGATGTCCACCCAAGCGCAGCCATACGGCTACAAAGGAAAGCTGTACAGCTTTCTCAGAAACTTAGCAGTTAAAGAAAAATTCGTCCTGGTCCAGGGTTCGAACCCGGGGCCACCGCTTCACCGGAGCAGTCGCTCCACCAATTGAGCTAACTGGGACGGCAAGCTTATGGTAGGGCGAGAGCGAATTGATCAATAACTCGAAGTTAGGGTTAGCTCTTGCACGAATTTATCTTTCAGCAGGCCTCCTGTATCTCTGGCAGCTTACACATTGTCCCTGTTGGTCAGATATTTAGGGGAATCCCCCCCAAGGTGGAGTAGATTTCTAATGAGGGAGTCTGTCTCTGTGGTTTTTAGGGATGCGGAGGTGAACTATGCCATCCAGATGGGTCTGCTGGCATCACGGAGCCAGGTGTACTACTTCCGCCACAACGACATGGGCGACCTGGAGCGGCTGCTCCTGGAGCAGCAGGAGCGAGACACCGCCGACCCCCGCAAGTGAGTATGCAGTCCAGGGGAGTGTGGCAGAAGTGTTACTGGAAGGTCGAGTCAAAGTGCAATAGGTGGGAACCAGTATGTCAAGGCATAATACAGCAACAAGAACTGCGTAAATCACACGTCAGGATAAGCAGTGCCAACATTGCTTATTCTACATATACTTGTACGTAGTAATTCAGAGGCCTGGATTGGGAACAGTTCGGGATAAAAATTAATAGAGAGTACCTTAATTATTGGCGATTCACTGATCACATTGCCTTGCTAAGTCACTCAGGAGATGAGCTGCAAACCATGATCAGTGAGTCAGACAGGCAGAGTAGAAAGTTCAGTCTAAAAATTAACATGCAGAAAGCCAAAGTAATGTTCAACAGTCTAGCAAGGGAACAGCAGTTGACAATTGGTAGCGAGGTACTGGAAATCGTAAGGGAACACGTCTACCGTATTTACTCGCATAATAGGCGCACTCGCATAATAGGCGCACCCCTAGTTTGGTTGCGAAAAATCAGATTTTTTTATTTCCGCGCATAATAGGCGCACCCCGAACTTGGCACTGTGATCAATACTGTATTTACACGATTGCAAGCCGATGCCTCGCCGCCCCCCGCTCCCCAATCTTTATTTTAACAAAGTTTTTCCTGAACTGACTACTGGTCTTCACTAGTGCTGCTGCCGTCGCAGCTGCTGCAGACCCACAGCATGTACAACGACATCGCGTAGAACAGGCGCGCACAGTTTTCAGGGATGCTCACTTTAGACGTCTGTTTGGAAAGTTTCATCTCCAGCCGGAAACGTTCCCGACTTAGGCCCGCGAAAACCTCGGCGCCTGGAGTCGCGTATGAAAATTTAGGCACGCCGCAGACGCAACTGCCGCACTTCTCGGCCACGTCGAGTTTCCGACCTGCCGCACGTTTGCCGTGTTCGAGAGAAAACTCTTAGCCGTGTAGCTATTAAGGTGCTTGCCCGTCGAGCTAAAACAGCAACGCTCGGCGGCAAAACCACAAACCACAATGAACTACGTGCTACCGCAGATCCCGGCACTTGATAGCAACAAAAAAAAACAAAAAAAACTGGAGCTGGTGATGCTGATGGCGATATGGATAGTTAACGCTCGCGGCGGAAGAAAACGTTGATGATGATGATAAGCTTAGCCTCGGGCGCCCTTCGTGGGCGGCGTCTGGAAGCTCCTTTGCGCGTGTGTGGCTTCCGCGATCAAGTGCCGTTGCGCGCAGCCAGAGCCGATCGTGGAGGCCTCGACGCGTGCATTTCGAAGGCTATTCTCGCGTGGGTCGTGGAAAGTTTCAGTGTGGCCCTTACACGTTTTTTTTTTTTAATATTTTCTGCGGGAAAACGGGGTGCGGCTCGTACACGAGTGCGTTTATGCGATATGTTCAATTTCGCGAGTCGAAAAATTTCCGGAAATTTTACCCCCGCGTAATAGCGCACCCTGAACTTTGAGCCGGATTTTCTCGAAAAAAAGTGCGCCTATTATGCGAGTAAATACGGTACTTAAGGCAGGTAGTGACAGCTGGTTCGGATCATGAGAGGGAAATAACTAGAAGAAGTAAGAATGAGGTGGAGCGCATATGGCAGGTTCTCTCGGATCATGAATGGGAGTTCACCAATATCCCTCAGGAGAAAAGTATACAACAGCTGTGTCTTGCCAGTACTCACCCATGTGGCAGAAACGTGGAGGCTAACGAAGAGGACTCAGCTTAAGTTAAGGACAACGCAGCGAGCTATGGAAAGAAAAATGATAGGTGTAACGTTAAGAGATCGGAAGCGGGTGAGGGAACAAGCGCGGGTTAATGACGTCCTAGTTGAAATCAGGAGGAAGAAGTGGGCTTGGGCAGGGCATGTAATGCGAAGGCAACATAACTGCTGGTCCTTAAGGGTAACGGAGTGGATTCCAAGAGAAGGCAAGCGTACCAGGGGGCGGCAGAAAGTTACGTGGGCGGATGAGATTAAGAAATTTGCGGGGATACGGTGGCCGCAGCTGGCGAAGGACAGGGTTAATTGGAGAGACATGGGAGAGGGAGTTCACCAATATCCCTCAGGAGAAAAGTATACAACAGCTGTGTCTTGCCAGTACTCACCCATGTGGCAGAAACGTGGAGGCTAACGAAGAGGACTCAGCTTAAGTTAAGGACAACGCAGCGAGCTATGGAAAGAAAAATGATAGGTGTAACGTTAAGAGATCGGAAGCGGGTGAGGGAACAAGCGCGGGTTAATGACGTCCTAGTTGAAATCAGGAGGAAGAAGTGGGCTTGGGCAGGGCATGTAATGCGAAGGCAACATAACCGCTGGTCCTTAAGGGTAACGGAGTGGATTCCAAGAGAAGGCAAGCGTACCAGGGGGCGGCAGAAAGTTACGTGGGCGGATGAGATTAAGAAATTTGCGGGGATACGGTGGCCGCAGCTGGCGAAGGACAGGGTTAATTGGAGAGACATGGGAGAGGCCTTTGCCCTGCAGTGGGCATAGTCAGGCTAATGATGATGACTATTTGTTGCTGTCACCCATGATTTTAACAACTTTTCTACATGCATTGCTGCTGATATGGGTACCAGCAAGTAAAGCTTGCCATTCAGGACTTTTTTTTATGGTCATCTAATCGGTAGGGTGGTTAAACCCTCTTCTGGACAAAAGCATTTGCTGGTGACCTCCAGTTAGTCTTGTCCTGGAAAGGATGAACTGCAGTCACGGACCAAGTCAGCGAAGATAAAATCAATGCTTTGGCGCTCATATCGGGTTCCTTCTTCATAGCGAAAAGTCCACACGGAATCCCATTTGAGTTGTATGGAACCCCGTACAGCTCATATGTCCTCCTTGTATGGGGTTCGTTCTTGTTGTGAACAAGGAACCCGAAATGAGCACCAAAACACTGATTCCATCTTGACTACATTATTAAGGCGAAAGCCTTTAATGACTTATACTCACGGCCATGACTCTGCCCGTTACGTCTGAAGTGAAAGTCGTAACTAGTCATTACTGGCCCTAAGTCATGACTAACTAGTCATTAACCAGTCATCAACTAATTAGTCATGACTAACTACTCATTAACTAAACATGACTTCGAGCCGCCGTGATTGCTTAGTGGTTATGGCGCTTGGCTGCTGACCTGAAAGACGTGGGTTCGATCCCGGCCGTGGCGGTCGAATTTCGGTGCAGGCAAAATTCAAGAGACCCGTGTGCTGTGCGATGTCAGTGCACGTTAAAGAACCCCAGGTGGTGGAAATTTCCGGGAGCCCTTCACTATGGCGTACCTCATAGCCCGAGTCGCTTTGGGACGTTAAACCACATAAACCATAAACCAATCATGACTGGTTAGTCATTAATCAGTCATCAACGAACTAGTCATGACTAGTTAGTCATGGGTCATGAATATACATAGTTCAGTAGCATGGCTTTTTGGGCTTGTTGGTACATAACAAAATTCATAGAAAAATTTCATATTCTTAGCGATGCGCAATTTGGATTTCGAAAGGGTAGATCAACAGAATCAGCGTTATTGGAAATAAAAGAAGAAATTGTACAAAACATTGACAGCAACCTATTTACACTAGGCCTTTTCATTGATTTTAGTAAGGCCTTCGACTGCCTAAACCATAAAATTCTTCTTGGCAAGTTACATTCATACGGCATTCGTGGAGAACCGCTAATGCTGCTTGAGTCCTACCTGAGTAACAGAAGACAATGCGTATCCCTAGACAGCCAAAAATCTTCCTTGTTACCTATTGTCTGCGGCGTGCCGCAGGGAAGTATATTGGGCCCCGTTCTTTTTAACATGTACATTAACGATATAGTGGAAATTGACAAAACAGTTAAATTTTTCACTTATGCCGACGACAGTAGCTTTCTAATTACCGGTAGTGACCTAAACACACTAGTTGTAAAATGTAATGAAATACTCGGTAAACTATGCATGTGGTCACAGTCTAATTTTCTTAAACTTAATGCTACCAAAACCAAAGCAATATTATTTCGCACCCGAAATAAGATTTTTAAAATGAACAGCGCACTACAATATCAAGGCCAACCTATCGAACTCGTCGAACAACATAAAATACTAGGCGTAACGTTTCACAGCGATTTGAGCTGGAACAATCATATCGGTCACATCTGTAAGAAGCTTTCTGTCGTTGCTGGCGCGCTATCCCGCTGTCGAATGTTACTTCCTGTAAAAGCTAGGCTTCAAGTATATTATGGCTTATTTTTCTCTCAAATAAACTATTGCAATCTAGTTTGGGCTACCACAACACAAACCAACATAAACAAAATCAGTATCCTTCAAAAGAAAATTATGCGCCACATTGCAAATATTTATCCTGGCTTGACCACCGCCGGTAGTTTTGCTGACTACAGTATTATCCGAATTCATCACTTTTATGAGTATCGCATCTTGAAGTCATTTCTCTTTTCCACAAAAGAGTTCCAATCTTTTTTTAAACGTGTATCTTCATTGACACGCCACGAACACAATGTTGCTACCCGTAACACCGACCCTTGGCTCGTTCCTCATTTTCGCACCAATTATAAATTGCAGTCCATAAAACACAATCTACCTGTTATATTAAATCGCCATAAAGATATGAATAACTTTTCGCGTAAAAAGCTACACGAATACTTTAGTAAATTGTAATTGCCTTCTTCCTCGCATTTTGTATTTATATAACTCTGTATAAGTGTCCTCTTTTGTGTGCTTTGTATATATGTATGTACTTTTTATATGTGTACTCTGTTTAACTTTTGTATTGTATAGTATTTCTCCGTATGTACTGCCTGTCGCTGCTCTGTAAACGTCTCCGGGACTCAATCAAGGCCCAGTCGGTCCTTTTAGCCCGGAGAACGTTCCAGTGTATAACTGGAGAATAAATTGAATTGAATTGAATTGAAATAGTTCCAATACACTGTAGTGCAGCAAGAGACAAGGACACAAGAGACGAGAGGCGAACACCAAGAGTGTTAACTTCCAACAAATTTTATTCTCCTGAAGCACCACATTTATACCCCAGAAAACAGGAATCACATGTGCCGACAGTATCAGTTCCTTAGAAAAGCAAGCTCTTTATCTCAGAGGAGACTGGAAGGTATGCTTACACACGCGCATCCTGACCTATTAATCAGCAATAGGTCAGGATGCACGTGTGTAAGCACACCTTCCATTCTCCTCTCAGATAAAGAGCTTGCTTTTCTAAGGAACTGATACTGTCGGCACATGTGATTCCTGTTTTCTGTGTGTATAAATGTGATGCTTCAGGAGAATAAAATTTGTTGGAAGTTAGCGCTCGTGGTGTTCGTCTCTCGTCTCTTGTGACCTCGTCTTTTGCTGCGCTGTAATGTATTGGTATGTGTCATGACTATGACTAGACGACCCAAGTCGCCCCATAGTCGCTTCATGTGTGCCTATGGCCATGCAGCCAAAGTTGCGTGGAAAGGCTTTCGCCTCGTGCACTTTAGGTCGTCAAAGTGCCCCCTGAATTTTTTATGCGAAGCATATTGCTAGAGCTACCACTCACGCCGTCGGCGTGGGACCCCTAGACGTCACACCACGTGACACCGTGACGTCACACCACGTGCCATCGGATGAGAGAGGCGGCCTCCACCTCGCGCCGTCGCCGTGGGACCCCTAGCCGTCACGCCACGTGACACCGTGACGTCATCGTGACGATGCCATTGCACAGACGCCGGAATGTCCTCGAGCGGCATTCCCGCGCATTTCGAACGCGCGTTCACACTCGGTGTAGGTGAAACGCTCGCTCCACCGGGCAGGCAGACGCGGCTTCCGTGGCAATCCAGGCGCTCACCCAACGCGCGTCTCGGGGTTAGTCGGCGTTCCGCTGTAGCCATGCCGTTGTCTTCCCCCACGACGAAGGCTTCTAGTGGTTGTATTAAAATGACCAAGTATGCAACCAAGGAAAGCCATGTATTACCAAGCCTAGCCACCAATATGCTTCGCATCTGACTATGCTTAACCTTAGCTAAGCCTCAGCCATAATTTTTGTTTCCGTCACGACACCTGGCCCGACGAAGCGTTGTGTCGTGTGCAGGGCGCGGGTGACCCGCCGCTTCCTGGTGGCTGAGGGCATCTACGCCAGTGTGGGCGACATCTGCCCCCTGCCCGACCTGGTGCGTCTGAGGCGGCGCTTCCAGCTCCGCCTGTTCCTCGACGAGACCTGCTCGTTCGGTGTGCTGGGCCGCACGGGGCGGGGCGTGCGCGAGCACTTCGACGTCCCCGTGAGTGTTTGGAGGGCTGAGTGGTGCCCGTAATTTGTTTATTTTTCCTCTAGGGTTGTAGACTCATTGCAGGGGAGAGTGGGTGAAAGAAAAGAATTCGTGTAAGCGGTACGAAAGTAGTAAAGCTCATTCGAATTTATGCAGTGCTTGTTTAAGTTTTGGAGAATATGTGGTTGCACGAAAACGTTAGTTTGCGCCACATTCTGGTGAACCTGTGTAAGCTGCCAAATGGTGGTCCACCCTTGCTAATTGTGTGTCGTAATGATAGGTGTAACGTTAAGAGATCGGAAGAGGGCGGAGTGGGTGAGGGAACAAACGCGGGTTAATGACATCCTAGTCGAAATCAAGGGGAAGAAATGAGCTTGGGCAGGGCATGCAATGCGAAGGCAAGATAACCGCTGGTCCCTAAGGGTAACGGAGTGGATTCCAAGAGAAGGCAAACGTAGCAGGGGGCGGCAGAAATTTGGGTGGGCGGATGAGGTTAAGAAATTTGCGAGGATACGGTGGCCTCAACTGGCAAAGGACAGGGTTAATGGGAGAGACATAGGAGAGGCCTTTGCCCTGCAGTGGGTGTAGTCAGGCTGATGATGATGATGATGAATGGGTGGAGTTATAGTCCCATATGATACCCGTAGGAAGGTACTGAAACATTCTGCGTGATGACTCATACATACCATATAAGGACAATGGAACAGGTTCGATGCGGAGTTTTGAAGGGAAATTTGCAAGAGCAACATTGGGCACTCATTGTGGATACTGTAACAGACATCATAAGTGCTGTCACCTTTTCTTCTTATAGAATGTGTTGTGTTGTGTGCACTGACTGACTATGGACTTTCTCCCCCCCCCCCCCCCCCCCCCCTGGCAGAGCAATGAGATCGACCTGATGTGTGCCACCCTGGAGCATGCGGTGGGCTCCTACGGTGGATTCTGCTGCGGCACCAGCTTCGTCGTCGACCACCAGGTGGGGCCACCACTGCTGGGCTGTACACTGTGCATTCTGGGTTTTTGCAATGTGTGCTTGGAACTGGAATTGGTCTGTAATTCACAGTAATGTTATCTGGACCACGTTTTATGAATTGGGACTACATTCATGACTTCTACCCTATATCCTTTCAGGCGCTTTGTACACAATTGTGTAAGCGGTAAACTTGCAGCTTTTTCTGAGAAACTGGAGCACTTAACAGTAATCTCTAATTAGTAATTTTTTTCTGATTGCAGACACATGGTTCAAACGAGAGGAGAGCTCTGGTGGAACATGATTTCCAGTCATACCGAACTTGTCATGAGTGGTTATGCAAAAGTGGAAGTAACATGCTCGGAAATCTGCCTATTTCGCAGAAATCTCGGCCTGTTTTTTTGCTACCCATGGTCACAAAAATACTTCTCACCGTCACTTTGGGGCTGTTCCCAGCAGAAACTTTTTGAGGTGTGATTGAAAAACCCTGGTGAATTCCCAATCTGGTGTTTTCTGAAATTAAAGTTGCAAGTTTTCCGCGGTTTGAAACCCGCGTCCCCCCTTAAATTCAGGCAGCTGAGTAGAACGTTGAACTCTGCGTATGAATATGTAATACACAGACTGATACCCTGTGGTCCCTGTTTTTTAGCGCTACTACTGTGTCCTCTCACTGGTATTACTATGCTGCAAAAGCCATACTGTTACCTCAAAAAGCCTGTTTCTGAAAATTAAATGGGGCGCCTTCCTGAAACACCCGGTGTGAAAAGAAGACAGCTGAGATTCGGTGTCTGCTTCCTCCTCTTCCAGCGGCTGTCGGGTCTGGGCTACTGCTTCTCGGCGTCCCTGCCTCCCCTGCAGGCCTCGGTCTCCCTGCAGGCCGTCAACCACCTGGCTGCCCACCCCGGTGAGCCCCATTGTTCTCTGCCCACAAGTCTGTTTTGCTCTCTCTGCTGGCAAAGTCGTCTGCTACAACAGGCCTAGTTGCAGTCAGCGCCACAGGAGGGCACTAGTGTACTTCCTGGTTTCAAGAGTACGCACCAGAGGGTGCTTGTGTCGGATGTTTGCCCACAAGTTGTGCGCCTGTTTTGCTTTCTCTGCTGGGTTGTTTTAGCACAGAGCAGTGCTCGGCACTCTGCTGGGAATGCGTGGCGGCAAAGTCGTCTGCTACAGCAGTTTCCAGGCAGCGCCACTGGAGGGCGCTAGTGTACTTCCTGGTTTCGAGAATACGCACCAGAGGGGGTGCTGTATACTTATGGCTTTGAGAATAGGCACAGGATAGGTGTGTGAGAGCTTGGGCAAGGGCCAATGGGGTGGAAGGGTCATGGAACGAAGGCCTTTGGCATGCAAGCCATGCATCTCGAAGTTGTGCATTGTGTTGCCACTGAAGTGTGACAGCTTGTAGCTGATAGCACCAGAACTCCACCTCAGAGGGGGCACAAAAGAGACATCTGTTGCTAAGCACGCAGACACTTGCACGTAAAAGGCAGCCGACAAAATGACTCAGAGCAGTGCTCGACACTCTGCTGGAATGCACGATGGCAAAGTCTTCTTGCCGTTGTCCGCCAGTGTGGCCTTTCTAAAAATGATAAATACTGAGCAACTCGTCGAGCAACATACCTTGAACAGAATGGCACAGAGGAAGAACTTGTAGCGGGCTTTAACGTCACTTTTGATGTTAAAAGGAGGTGACCAGAACTGCTCATTCACAGCAGACGTCACTGTTGTTCGCAGATCCAACTGAAGCTAATTCAGATTGTTGTGGTTATGGTCATACTTGTGATGGGCCATTCCGCCCACCTCACTGATCTCTCTCTGTGATGAACGTGATCACTACAGTGTTGCTTGTGTACTCTGTGTGAGGCTGTTAGAAAGAATGTGTACGAGTTCAGTATAATGTGCAGGTGAGTGGAAAACCCAGTTTAACAGCCAGCAAGTGCTATGAGATGGAAAACCTGTTTGCCTGGGACACACATGTTTGCGAGTGAAATAGTCACGGGGCTCTTTCGTTTAGTTTCTTCATTTTCACTGCTTTGGAGAGAGCAGTAGGGTCTGTATGCAGCCGCACTCTTGTATGGTACACTCCCCTCAGCTTAGTGGGAGTCTTGGGAAAAAAACAACTTTTTTTTGCCCAGTGAGGTCTACAAGTTGGGAGTTGACTTGTATTCGCAGTTTACTTATACGCAGTAATATGTGGCAGCTGTACAAATGCTGCTTCAACTTAAGTATAATTCTTAATCCCACCTGCCCCCACCCGTGCTGCTGTTGCCTTCTCGTGGAAACCAGTTCATCTTCATCATCTTTGCTTTGTTCGTCTTTTATGGATGCGCAACTGTTTGTTAACGAGAAACCGATCTGTTGCCCATAACGACCATCAGTTGCCTTGCCTTTGCATTATATGCCCATGCCCATGCCCACTTCTTCTTTGTTTCAACCAGGATGGTATTATACTCTAATACAGTTAAACACTCATTTTTTGTCAAATCGATTACCGAGTGGAATGAATTGCCGAAGTGTGTAGTGAATAGCCCGAATATAGAAACGTTTGTTGACAATTTGAGAGCCTTTTGTATGTGGAACCCTTGTCTTTTTGGCTTTTTTCGCATCATCTGTTGCTCTTGCATGACGCTTGTGCGCATCCTGTTTATTTTTTACTTGTATCTGTGCTCACCCCTGCTTGGAGTCAAGCGACTCTGCAGTATTAAATAAACAAATAAAAATATATAAATAAATAAATTGCACTTGTTCTCTGACCCACTCGCTCCGCTTGTTATGCCTACCATTTTCCTTTCAGAGTTTAGTGGGTGCTGTTCTGAGTCAGTGCGTTTCTTATGTGTTTTTTTCTTTTCACTTCCTCCTCTGCAGAGTTGCTGACTCGCCTGAGGGAAAACTGCCTCCAGATTCAAGAGAAGCTCCAGAGGTGAGCAGTTTGTCACTGTCTTCCAGGGTTGCCTCTTTCTAGTGCTTAAATGCAGCCTTGTCTTGGTCTCTGCCTTGCAGTTTGTTGCGTATCTAAGGAGGCATCCTCGTCTCTGCCAGAGCTGCCACTCTGGCTGATGACATACTTGCTCTGATTGGTAATGTGTACAGTGGCACGACAGGTGCCCAGCGAGGCTGGTAAAACAGATACCCCCCTTTTTTTTCACTTCTGACAAGACGTGTTTACTCATTTTGAAGACCGTTGAGGGGCAAATGAAACACTGGGTGATCTGTTGGTGACATCACTCTGCACATAGATGCTGTGCGCACAGGTCCCTGTACGTGGCCAAATTTTATTTATTTTAATTAATTTATTTGCTTTAGTGGCAGATTTTTCTGTGTCATTTGTACACTTACCTCACATTACTTGCTAAGTGCATTTTATTACAAGCTAGCTGTAATAGTTGTTGAGTAATTACAATTAACACCCTCGTAAGGTCATCCTGATGGCATTAAATAATTAGGGAGAAAGTGCTTAAGTTTTTTTATGTCAGCATGTTTACAAAGCCCTTTTCTGTGCTGTAAAGCTATTAGTTCTTTTTTTTTAGGTGCTCTGTACTCATGGAAATAAAAGTTTAACCCCAGCATGCATATTAACAAGAACACGTTTCTTACTGAAATAAATTTCAAAAACTGTTACTCGTGTGCGTAAAAAAAAAAAAGAGACCTTTATTGCAGTGCTCAACGTCTCAGAATTCTTGCGCGATAAACAGTCACTCTGCTGTCATTTGTACTGCAATGCCGAACGGAAGATTGATAGCAACATCAGAAAAAGTGGGAGCTCAAGAAATCAGCTTAAAGTTTATCGGCTCATTTATCACCTGGTATGCTTTTTGCTTTTGGTCAGAGAAATGCAGCATTGCAGTCAATGGAATCTCTGATGTTCCCGTCTCCCTTCATTCTGATACTGAGATGGTGGTGCTCAGTCACTGGAAGCCCATTGAATTCGTAGTGCATGAGGACCGACAGAAGAGCAGTTAGTTCTCACTTTTTGACGCACACACGTCAAACAAAAACAACATCTTCCAAATTTGTGCTGCAAATTTGGCTATATTTTTTCATCATGAGATAAATGAAGATGGCTATGAAAAGAAAGTAAATTTTTAAATAAAAAATTTTGACCATACTGGCAGTTTTACTTGCCGCGTCCCACCTTAAATGAGCAATTAGTTTTTTCCTTCCTAGTTAGGAGTATGATGTATAGCTATTTGCCATAATTTTTTATCAGTGTTTCCTTTCACAGATAAGATTAAGACGCAAAACTGGGCTATATGAATATACAGATAAAATTGTATATGACAGCCTAATGTTTCTATTTGTAGAAGTGCATATTGTACGAAAGTGCATCAATTTACCTCCATTTGGTGTGTTGCTAGTGCTAGTGTGGTGTTATTTTAAAGCAAGTAACCTGCAAAAAATGCCCCCCCTTTTTTTTTCTTCCAAAGAGTTAATGTAGAAATGAATCGTGTCTGCCAGGCCAGGCTTTCTTGTGAACCCATTTTTTGTCAGTACAGACCATGGATGGCAGTAAAAGACCTGCAGTGTCTTAAGATTGTGCACCGTACACATTTTAGCCACTGTACCGTACCCTGCATATTCCAGTAGAGTTAGTTGCTGGGCTAGTTGGTATTCTCTAATTAAGTTCATAGTAAAACAGTGCAAAGGCACAAGACCGAAGAAAGAAAGATAGAAGGAGGAGGAAAAGGAAGACTAACACAGCGTGTGCATGGCTGTGTAGATAAGCCAAGCGTGGTGGTGTCTGGGTGAACTTGGAAGGAGTGTGAAAATGACGGCTATGCAGAAGATGACCTTAATAAAGGCCTTAATGCATCCCCACCAGCAACGCATGAGGGCGTTAATAAAGGCCTTCATGGGCTGCCGGTGGGGATGCATTCGCAGAACGGCTGCTGTTTGCTTATCTGCAGCCTTTGTTTCTTTTTCTTGGGATTATCCCTGGCCGGTGTTCTCAGATTCAGAACTACATGCTCTTGCTCGTTGTCACAGGATACCCGAGCTGCGCGTGGGCGGAGACGCCATGTCGCCGGTCAAGCACCTCTACCTGGCTGGTGAGCGGCCCCAGGGAGAGGACTGCGGACGACTCCTCGACCAGGTCGTCCAGAAGGTGCGTGTCACGTGTCTACTGTTCGGACCCTGTTTATTTCGTTGCATTCCTAGGACCGTAGCAAGCCGCCGTGGTGGCAGAGTGGCTATGGCGCTCGGCTGCTGACCCGAAAGACGCGGGTTCGATCCCAACTGCGGCGGTTCAGTTTCGATGCAGGCGAAATTCTAGAAGACCGTGTACTGTGCAATGACAATGCACGTTAAAGAACCCCAGTTGGTTAAAATTATCCGGAGCCCTCCACTACGGCGTCCCTGATAGCCTTGGTCTATTTGGTATGTTAAACTCCATAAAACAAACAGGACCATAGTGTAAGTCAAGACATTCTTCATTTTTATTGCGAGAGCAATACTACGTCAGGTCTAACCGCTTGTCGCATGATCCGTGGACCCCCCTGCTCCTTGAGGAGCTGCCGCCATGCCCAACAGATAGTGTGACGTCTGCCTCTCCGTTGCTATGGCGATGCATGACGTCAGCTTGCTCTCTCCACCGCAGCCAGGAGGAGCCGGTTGTGCGGCACTCCTTGAGGAGTCTCGCCATGGAAGTCACCGACAAAGAGTCTGTATCTAAATCTAGTTGCTCTACTGCTTCTGAACAGTTTAACTCTAAGGCGACAGCCAAGCAAGCTAGGAAGAATGCAAAGAAATAGGTTACAACGTGCCCAAGAAGTGGAAGAAAAACGAGAAGAACGGCTGCAGAAACGACGAGAAGCCGGAGCGGCTAAACGAGCTGTGTCGAGTTCAGAAGCTGGGATCAGGCAAGCTAAGCTAAACGGAATGAAGCCAAGCGGAAACAACGTGCCCAGGAAACAGAGGAACAATGAGAAGAACATTTGCGAAAATGACGAGAATGAGAAGCAGCTAAGCAAGCCACTTCAAGTTCAGAATGTGAGTCGAGCCATGCTATACGGAATGAAGCGAGGAGATGAAGACGTGCCAAGGGAACAGAAGAACAAAGGGCCAAACGTCTTGAAAAGCGGATGAAAATCAAGGATGTCCACGCTAAACAAGCAAAGAGTCAGCACGACTGTGTGTGACCAAGCATAACATTACATTGCTTTCGAAACCAACCAGGTTTAACCAGAGCTAAACCGCACCAATTTTTCAAATTTCACAATTCTAAGTTTCTCGTACCAAATTTTCATACCAAACACACTGCCAGTGTTTACCAGTGTTGGAGCGTGTATCCACTCCTTGGTGATTTGCCACATATGTATTTGTTTGTTTTTTTAGTGTGATGATACGCATGCGTCTTCTGCTGGCCTAGGTTGGCCGTTTCTCGATTAAACTTCAGTTGTCAGTCCAGTGTTGTCCTGCGATCTTCTTCTCCTGGTGTCCCATACTTTCGCTGGTGAAGTTATATCTTATTACTTAATTACTGTTATCTCTGACCAACTGAAATGGTCCCCCTGCAGGCCTGGGAAGCGGGTGTGGCGCTCACCCGAGCTCGGTACCTGGAGGACCGCGAACGGAGCCCCAAGGAGGCCAGTATCCGCATTGCAGTGTCCGCCTCTCTCACCAATGAAGACATTGAGCGTGCCTGCAGCGTCATTCAGCAGGCAACGCAGGCTGTGCTGGCCTGATGGGCCGGCTACAACGACCGTGGTGTCCGGACGGGTCATTCATACCAAAGCAGTCAGTAGCACTTGTGTGGCTTACCCTCGATCCTTCACCCCACCCAGGCCAACACACATCGCTGCTCAGAGGCTATGTTGTTTCAAACATTTTCAGCTCTGTTTGGTGGGGATGAATTGAAAGACGGCTCACACGGGCTACTTGGTTCATCTTCGGCGAAAAGGCAGGAGTCAGTGCTGGGAAAATGGGACAAAACAAAGACAGACGACTATGACAGAGCAGTCATGTGTCATCTCCTCTGTTAAAAAAAAAACGATAAGTGTAACGTTAAGAGATCGGAAGAGGGCGGAGTGGGTGAGGGAACAAACGCGGGTTAATGACATCGTAGTCGAAATCAAGGGGAAGAAGTTGGCTTGAGCAGGGTATGTAATGTGAAGGGTAACGGAGTGGATTCCAAGGGAAGGAAAAACGTAGCAGGGGGAGGCAGAAAGTTAGGTGGGCGGATGAGATTAAGAAGTTTGTGGGGATACAGTGGCCGCAACTGGCGAAGGACAGGGTTAATTGGAGGGAGACATGGGAGAGGCCTTTGCCCTGCAGTGGGCGTGGTCAGGCTGAGGATAATGGTGACTTAAACTCACTTTGTTGCCGCTCTTTTTCCTCTTTTTCCTCTTTTCGCCCTTTTGTCCCCCTCCCCAAGTGTAGGGTAGCCTGGTTAACCTCCCTGCCTTCGCTTCCTTCTGTTTCTCTCTCTCTCTGATTAGTGCTGTGGCCTGCCTTTTCACTGGGGAGGAATTAATATTCCCCTGAACACTTCAGCTATGCTCATCGCATTGTGTTTCGTTGAGCACATGACTGTGTGCCCACTGGAAGCATGCGACAGTTGAGCTGATGTGGTAACTTGGATCCCACAGACTGGCTGAAAGAGTGGAAGCACTCAAGGTGCTCAGTTTTAGTCGGATTGTCTGCACTGGTAGCCATGGGTGTTCTTAAACCTTGAACCTTGCCGTAGTTAGGTGAACCATTTCTTCACGCTGAAAGCGCTGTGCAGCTTAGAAACAGAATGTTCTAATGAAATCATCGTTTTGAGAAAGCATGTTGGATTGTATATTTCTGATGAATAACAAAAAAGAACTTAATTTTCTGGTCGCTGCTTTAGAGTGCATTTGCTCTGACACCAAGGTTTCTTTCATGTGAGAAGCCTTTGTTGTTGTGGGACTGGCACGTCCCCAATCCTGTTGTTACTAAAGAAGTAGAGCTGGTGAGACAAGCATGTTTTGCTAGCAACGCATACCTCGCTGTCTTTCTTGGCAATGCCAGATCAAGCCCTCTCTTCCTATGATGCAGAATACAGTCACCGGTTCTTGCAGCTACTAGTTCAAGGTTCAAGGCTTATTTTTCAGCCAGATACATGGCTGAGGAGAAGGGAAAAAAAGCCGTAATAGCAGCTTGACAAAGCTCCCAACCCCTATGTTGCTTCACTAGCAGTTGGGTGGGGGGAAAAAATAAGTAAATAACTAAAATCAGAAAAGAAAAGAAAGGAAAACTAGACACTGCGTAGAAAATACAATGGCCAGCACTTCTGGCTCCTTGCAATACACAAGCATCTTCTTAGAACAGAATGTATTGGTAATACTCGACAGTTAAAGGGACCATGAAAAGAATTAGAAGCCGCTTGTAAATGTTAGAAGTGATGCTCAGAAGCATTGACACCAAGTATGAGTCTTCGGAACTGAGCCGGCAATTTATTATGAATTTTTAAAAATCGTGTTTTTTAAAATTCGCGGGCCGTTTGGTGTCTTCGTAGGGAGCCTTTTTGGAACCAAAATCGGGAAAACAGACGTCACTAGTCCCATGACGTCGGCAGGCCACCACACGCTGTCATTCGCTCGATCCGCGGCAGCTACGACGTCACGGGCACACTTCCGGTAGCGGTGAAAATCGTCTGCTCGAGGCGCCGCGCTACCCCCTCGGGCTAGCGCGAGCGAGGGCATTGCCTTCGCGCATATGTTTTCAATTTATCTCTGCCGCCTCTTTCTGTCGCGAGTTCGGGAGCCAAGAAAGCGCAGAGACCGGAGAGACGCTGCCGACACACGCTGCTTTTCGGGAGTGGGACAACCGGAAGTCGTAAACCGAACGTCAGTGAATGACGTATTCATGGGCGGTGCCGAGTCCCGGAGCTGTTTTCTTTATTTTTTCTTGGTGCCCCGCGCGTACGAGTTGAGGGGGAGAGGAGGAGCGTGATTTTTAATCGCCTATAACTTCGTTGTTATTGATGCTAGCTCAAAAATTCTTGCGCTGGAGTGACGAGTGATGGATTGCCTATATTTACGTAATCTCAATAAATTTATTTCATAGTCCCTTTAAGGCATTTTCTTTGCACAACCGCACATTTTGAGCGTTAGAGAGTCATGCTGAAAACAGTTTCTTTGACTCCAACGAATCGTTTAGGCATGTCCGGTTAAAGAAACACCCATAGATGGCTTTGGCTACACCAGCAACTTAGTGAAACAACCGTAGAGTGAGCAACGTGCCACACGCCTGTCCTGCGGATGAAATAATGGCGAAGGGGTGCAGTTACAGGACCCTGTAGCGATTTCTTCATTGCCAAAGCAAGTTGTCGACCGTTTCTTGGCTCAGCACCGCTTCCACTGTTTCAGCCTCTAGGCGAGCAACCCCTGGGGCGATTGATTTTGTTCCAGTGGCAAGTTTGCCGTGAAGCTCCAGTCCCATTTGTGGTACATGGGTCCATTATTTTGACTTCATGGGTCCATCATTTTTAAATTTTCCTTTTTGTACGAACAAAACGCTAATCACAAGATAAATTATGAGAAGGAGAACCTTGATGCGTCTGGTTTGCTTAACTCTTTCTTTACCAAGAGGAAATTTTTTTTTTTTTAGGTTTCAGTTGGTTTTTTTTCGGTAAGAGCTGCTGCATTGTAATTTGAATGCAATGCATGAAAGCAAAGGTAAACGAATGTGCTTTCTAGGCATATAAGTTAAAATAAGAAATTGCGCGCTGCAACCAAAAGTTTTAGTTTCCAGGCACAAGATTTTAGGAAAAAAATTCAAGAAAATCTGTAAAGACGCGCTTGTGTATGAAAGGAACAAAATCTTAAGAATCTTCTGAAATGTTCAAGATGTTTTGTATTCTATTGGCCACTAGCTGAGAAAAAAACTGAAGTTCTATCTCTTGAGTACTATTCTTGCTTGAAAACTATAACTGGAAACCAGTAACTGGTAAGCAGTGCGAAGGTTTCAAAATTGGTGAGGGAAGTCATTGTTAGCAGGCTAACTATGCTCAGTGGACGTAGTAAGAAAAAGTTTAAGGGGGATGCAGGGATCAAATTGTGAAAAACTGAAAAAAAAAAAAAATCATTTTAGAAAAACATCAGACCTGGTGTCTATAAGGTCTTTTTAATCCCATCCCGAAAACAACCCTGAAGTTACTTCAAAACATGTTTTTTTAACCGTAAGTAATAAAAAAGTGGTTGAAATCCCCATGAAAATGTCAATTTTCTCTAGTGTTTTTTGACCTGACTGCATTGCTTGCAGGAAGTGTGGCATGACAACGGCTCATGGATTTTCGTGTAGTTTGTTGCACTGTGTTCCGCGATAAATGCTTTATGCTATGACGTTCTTGTATTTCTCAGTTACATCGTCATTTTTTTTACGCTGTCGCTAATTTGTCATGGTGATAATGAGTGCATTATGCAAGCGTGGCTAAACATTTTGTGCAGAAAAATCATTCTGCTGATAATATTTGGAGAATGTCCCTGAATCAGCCATTCCTTTGCGTAAAACTTGAGTGACTGCAGGCTTCTACCATGTTTTGTTGTCTCACTATACTTTCTGCAAATTTGGTATAGCAATGAAGTATGTAAAAATTTATGATGTCAAAACTACTTAAGATGTATGTGTATGTTTAGTAAAACTTGGTGCTGGGCTATTTGGTTACACATTCTTTGAAATGGGTTAGCGCCAAAAAAGACGAACACAAGGCGAGAGAACTATGTGTTGACGTCTGTGTCGTGTCATCGTTCGCTCACCTTTGTTCTTCTTTTTTGGCGCTAACCATTTCAAAGAATATTTAAGATATTTCGGTGAATATTTGTATTTAAGCATTCAGTGGACTTTGCAATAAGCACGCCAAATTTTATTGCTGTACACCAAAAAATAAACCATTTCTCCTCTGATCCCAGCGTCGCCCCTTAATGCAAACATCAAAAGTGTTGATTTCATTCACTGCAGTGTGATAGGTTAGTGGAGTGGTACAACACCCTGTGGGATATCGGCTGTTCGCCATTTTGAACTGCTGCATTTGCTGAAGCTTGCGTTTCTGCAGGCAGTATTAATATCCCAGACAGCTTGCCATAAGCAATCTCTGCCGGGACGTGCTTGCCTCTGTTTTGTTGCTCAGAATTTCTTTTTTCTTTTTTTGTGGTTGCAATAGCAGAGAACTTGCCTGTGAGTCGATTGCATTCCCTCGAGGGACCACACTTTTGGGTTTTATTTTGGCGTCAACAAGCTGGGGTTATCACTTGAACAAACTGAACGGCTGGATGTTGAATTGTGGGAATTTTTTTTAGCATAACAATAGGGGGCTTTCTTTTACGACCTCAGTGGTGGTTTCTTGTTTGAGTTCTAGCTTGTAGCCTGCACAGTGTTGGCGTCTTTCATCCAACAACGTTTGTTAATGCCTGCCTTTGGTAGTATTGCAGTTGTGCCCAGAATTTCATGCCTTGGGACAGGCTGGGCTCAGTACAGCTTTCGTATGAGTGTAGGTTAGTGCAGAGTGTGGTGTGTTCAAATTCAGCATTGTCGCTTATTTCCCTACTTCTCTTGATGCAAACGAATGCTGGTGGGAATTGCACTAGTGTTAGGAACAGTTCCTCTTTTCTGAAAGGCCTCCAACCACGAACAGCTTTGGTGAATGGAAATGAGAAGTTGCTGCTGGCCTCTGACACTTCAGTGTGTGCAAGCCGCACTGTTTCTCTGCAAAGCAGTTGCAAAACCAGCCGGTGCTTGAAAGGGTGGCACACTCAACCCTGGATAATCCAACCCCCCCAATCCAACCCCCCCCCCCCCCCCAAAGGGACTGAATTTTTGTGTTATTTATGCGGACTTTGAATTAGGGCAAGCCCCTTTGAGTACGCCTGATGGTGACAGGACCAAAAGCGCCAAATTCAAATAAATCAACGGTTTGAATGAAGTGAGTTTGAATTGATGAGATTTAGCTGCTGCACATCTACTTAGTTCGGTCAATGTTCTGATTGCTCATATCAGCAGTGAGCGACGAAGAACAAGGATGCAGCCACAGAGCCAGCTGAGTCCCTTCAACCTTGGTTTTGTGCCTGTTCATGCCTTGTTCACTCTTTGTGCAGTCACGGCCATAATGATGCTGAGCAGGATTTGGCACCCAGACTCCTCTCACACATTACCGAGGGAAAATTAGGGGTTACTTATTAAATACACAAGAAAATGCCTCTGGTTAACCTTGCATGTCATTGGCCGCCGCGGTGGCTCAGTGGTTATCGTGCTCGGCTGCTCACCCGATGTCAGCGCATGTTAAAGAACCCCAGGTGGTCGAAATTTCCGGAGCCCTTCTCTGCGGCGTCCCTCATAGCCTGAGTCGCTTTGGAACGTTAAACCCCATAAACCAACCGAACCTTGCTTGTCATCCAAGAAATGTTCGTGTCTTCTCTATGGAACATGTGAGAGATTTTTTCACGTCGAAGCATGCTCGACATTGTTTTAGCGGCACTTTTACGTACTGTTTATGGGGCACCCAGTGGCCAGAAACGTGGATCTGCTGGTGCTTGTCCCTTGCTGGTCCCTTGCTGGTCCCTTGCTGGTGCTTTGTCCGGGGTCCTTTTAGAACACGCGCGGTTTCCTTAATGTCCAGCATCCTAGCAGGACCATATTTTGTCCACCTTCATCTTTGCTGAATTCGATTCTGCGCTTTTTGCGATGACAGAGCGTTGCAAGTTTCAATTTCTGTGCTGTTGTCTCTTTGATGAGGGACGGAAGCTGTCTTGTGAATCTTTCTCCACAAGTTGTAAAGAAATAAAGTTTGAGGCCTCTTTTGTTTTCTTCCTGTCTCTCATTTGAGTTTCTTCGCGCCATGCGCAATCGCACATGAATGAGGATGGGCAGAGACACAAGCATTACAAGTGCTCACATACGGCTGACCCTGTGTTGGCACTGAGGCACATATGTTTGTTTGTTTACAATAGGGCAGAATTACAACATTCACTCGTTGGAAGAAGGAAATGCAAAGAAAGCACAAAATAATAGCAAAAGGAATACAACATCGTAAATGGGTGCCTTCAGTGGAAGGTTTGGGAAGAAAAGAATTGCCTAAGCTCACTGTGTTGCAGTGTAATGTGATAATCATGGTGAGCAGAGAAAAATGGGACGGGGTGAATACAGGGGACCCGGAGTGATATGTTATAACATTAAATATCGGGAAAAAGACAGGCATGATATCTACCTGTGGGTAGCAAGGGGTTGTGTGCTTAGAATAGGGAATAGCTATAATTTCTGTGTTGCTAGCAGTGCTAGCTGATCCCGAGGTCACATTTTCAATTCCAGCTGCAAAAGCCATATTTCAGTGGAGGCAAAATGCACAAATTACTGCGTTCTGTGCAGTACTGGCGCCTTTTAAAAGAATCCTGGGGGGTCTGAATTAATCCTTAGCTCTCTGCAACGGCATCCTTTATTGCTCATGTGCCATTTTAGGATATATCTACCATTTAAATTTACTAGTGGTGCAGCCAGTGTTACCTAGTATAAAATAGACTGCAATTCTGCACTGGTTCCAGTGCTTCGATTAATGTCTCTTGATGAGGAGTGTTCTAACTGGGCAAATTAAAGCTGTGTACTGTGGAATTTTTACTAGTGGTGCAGGATAGAAATCACATTTTCAGGCTTCGCAGTTCTATTTTCTTTGGATGTTATGAATTGTTCGTATGATTTTCAGGACAATGTATTATGTGAACACCACGGTAGTGATATGATGTACGCATTCCAAGGGAAGGCTGTTTAGCATGGTATGCAAGAGACATGGTGGTAGAGTGCGAAATGTGCATTGATTTGCACTTTTGGCAAGTTCTGCCTGTCAAGTATAACACCAGTTAATGGCATTAGGCTGACCTGGAAGTGAGAAGCTTCTGTGCTGTTTCAGTGGTCTGTTACTTTTCAATGTGTGCAAACATCACTAAAGAACATTAAACGATAATGCTTACAAAGATGAACACAATGGAAGAACAATGCAAGACAAGGAAGTAGTTAGTTCCCTCAGTGGGTGGGAGAGCAAACACGGGTTAATGACATCCTAGTGGAAATCAAGAGGAAGAAGTGGGATTGGGCAGGGCATGTAATGCGAAGGCAAGATAACCGCTGGTCCTTAAGGGTAACGGAGTGGATTCCAAGAGAAGGCAAGAGTAGCAGGGGGCGGCAGAAAGTTAGGTGGGCGGATGAGATTAAGAAGTTTGCAGGCATACGATGGCCGCAACTGGCGAAGGATAGGGTTAATTGGAGAGACCTTTGCCCTGCAGTGGGCGTGATGATGATGATGACGATGGTCCCGCTGCTCTCTGCTGCTCAGTGCTCCTGCCCAGTAGTCTTTTTGCAGCACTGCCAAAGCTGCGATGAGTGCACGGGCAACGTTCTGCAAGTTGCACAGTCACGCTTGCAGACTGGCTCGCGCGAGCGTCGCAACCACCGTCGACATATCGGCTGCCGATTTCGTTCACTCAAGCCACGGTTGAGAGCAGCACAATCGTTGCGCGCGAATGCGCTAGTCACGTGATTTTTTTTTTTGTATTTCGCGGGCTTTCTTTGGAGCTCGGAAAAAAGATACACGTGAGGCTTTCTTTATCGCAAATAAATGGAATAGGGGTCTCTGAAGGTGCTCTCCAACTTTGCTATTCACATCTGCTGTCTAAAGTGAACATTTACGCATTTAGAAAATTTGTCTTAATTGACAATTAATTGCAAAACAAAAAATTGCCTGAGATGCGAAAGCCGGTCGGTAACTGTATGTAAGTGGTTCCCTGGCCTACCTAAAATATCGTATTTTTTAACCGTTGGCTAAAGTTAGCCTGGACACCCTGCATATCGCGTCTTTAAACCATGCTCGTTGGTTGGCGAGGAGCACGCGGCGGCGCTGGAGAGCTTAAAAAATCGCTGTAATAGGGTTTGGTTTGAATAACCAGACACACATAAGGATCAGTGGACTTACGCTGTCCGAAGCTGAATTTTTGGCTGTAACGATGGAAGTCCGCTTACTACGAACCTCGGATACAACGAACGCAGTACGCGCCACCGTCAGGTTTGTTATAAGTGGGCTCGACTGGATATGCAGCAAAAGCTATCTTTTTATCTTAGAAAGCCCATATTAAAGATTAGTGCCACTCTAAGCCTATAGTGAAGCTCCGCCTACATTTAGGACTGCCGAACAGAATTCCTCCACGACAAAAAAAGTAGGCCGTTGTCGAAGATTTTCTTGGTACCTAAACGAGAGGAATCACAAGAAAAAATGATATGGTCTAAAATTTTTATGGCTTGTTTGATATAGTCTAACATTAGAAAGATGATTTCGTTTGGTTGCACAGGATGCCGCCTACCATGGCCCATTATTAACTGATGTTTTTATTTACGTTGCATCCCTGTGTTTGAAAACATGGCTCACGAGGCATTTTTTTTTCGTTTTCAATTTGATCAATTTATCTGTACCCGCACGGCAGAACTTCACATGCGTACTCCAGATCTACCGTGATGATGAAGGGCCATCCATGATGGTTCTTTGTGCGAGCTCTCTGAGCTTTTTTGAATGGGTTCGTCATTTTGCAAAAAAAAAATAGGAGGGGGGGGGGGGGGCACAGGTGGTCATTTACTGCATCAGACTGATTTAGTGCTGCTTGACGGCCAAGACCCCTTTCCCAAGCATTTCCCCTCAGAAGAGCCAAGCAACAGGCTGGGGGTAATCTTGTACCCATCAGAAAACCGGCAGGTACCCGGCGGCACCGCGGATCGAACCCAGTACCTAACGAATGCGAGGCGGATGCTCTACCGCAAGCTTAGCTGGCACGGAAAGGGCGTCTAATTGCTATGTTTTTGAGGTGGCGCAAGCATCGGATAATAACTGTTCGGTTGGCGCTTCCATCCTCGCGGTATTTCTTCTACAGAAGAATGGAAGTCTGGGCGAGTTGGTACTGATTCACAATTTTTGCAACAGCGCCACACAACGAGGACAACGAGCAAAGAGTGACACAAAGACGGCGCTTTCTTTGTGTCGCTCTTTGCTCGTTGTGTAGCGCTGTTGCAAAAATTATGAATCAGCATTTCTTCTGTTACCCCGTGTGGGGTTTATAATTGGGGGATAAATAAAGGGCGTTTTCCCCGTTGAACCGCGGCTGACACAGTTCAAAACCGCCGAACCCCACCCCGTGGTTGGGTATGCTACCGAGCGCACGGCGACCAAGGCGGGCCTTGCTCTGCGGGAACAAAGGAACAACACACTGGCTGACACAAACAAGGCATTTATTGCTACAAATAACGCCAGCTAGCAACAAATAGGCTGAGGAATCTAGGACGTCCGACTCACCAGCACGGTTACGAGCGAATGTTCGCCCACGCTAGGGCAAGGGATACTCCGCGGCCGGACAGGACGATATACGCGGGAACGTTCCTCTCCACGAGGCTTCGCGCCAGCCGGCGAAGCGCGGAGCCTCGCGCCGAACATCAACGCGCCTCCGGCGCGCGCGCAGCAAACATGCCATCCGTGGCGAACGTCTCGCTGCAGCGCCGGCGCCCTCCCTTGTTAGTTAAAGTTACTAACACGGCTAAGGGGGGGGGGGGGGGGGGGGGGGTGCAGTGCGAGGAAGCGTACCACAGGGGACGAGATGAGGGTGAATTGCGGGGAAGCGAACAACAAGGGACGAGTAAAGCGCGTCCCCACATCCCCCCAACCTTAAATAGACCCACGCGTCTGCAAGTACATGCTACGGAGGCTTCTCCTGGTCTTCATCTCCTTGACGCAGGTCTTGCAGCGGAGGTCACGCCGACAGAGTTCGCGCAGACTTCCGTGCTATTCCGAAGGCGGCGTGAAGGTCTCCGCTGGGACGACTCGCATGGCCCGTGGACTACGTGTCCGCAGGGCCGCGAAGAGAGGGCCGGTTGAAAACAGCAGGCCAGGATCCTGCAGTAGTCGCCAGGGTAACAGCAGCCGGAGGTGGCTGCTGTCTGGTCTCGCCACGGCTGCCCCGGATGGGTACGGCGACCTATATACAGGCAGCTCCGTCGCAGCAGGCGGCAGCGAGACGTGCACAGGACAGCAAATCTGGGTGGCTCCACTGGATCTGCAAGATTTCCGAAACACACTCCGCATGCCTTTAACGTAGGTCACGGGAGGGGAAACGGCGTCCGCAAGGGCCTCGTGGCTCAATGCTCAACTCGCTAGCAAAACGTGTCGGGCGGCTGTGCAACGCAAAGTTCGAGTGAACAAAGCCCCTTCTTGAGTTGAACGAGACTGCTCACTTCATGCCAGGTTACAAAACGGGTGGGCAGCAAAGTGAGCCCCCTCTCAACACCACGGTCCGGTGGTCGTGTCGCTTCCCGCATGGAGCAGGCAGCTCTGAGAGGCCTTTAGGCCTCACTACCATGGTCACAACGACCCTAAACAAAAGAAAGACCCGAAACGGGTTACGTGCGCGCAGCCGCGAGGAGACATCAGCTCTGTGGGGTGGTCCTACCCCGCTCACTGCACGAAGCAGCTTCTGAGCGGTCGGCGCCCATCGAATCGGACGGTGTCGGAGCGCCCGGTGCCGAGCTGCAATACCAGCGAGCTCGTAGCGGCACCCGTGGCCCCAGGCCACCCGGCTCCCGGAGCAGCGACTCCCAGAGCCGAAACAGAGACAGTAAAGAAAATACATACAGAAAACTCTGGCCACCCACGCGGCTTCCGTACTCCGGGCTCGGCAACTCCGCGGGCGCTAGGCCTCGCACTCCCTCGATGCGGACCAAGTGATTCTCGTGCTGAAGAAACTCCAGAGACAACTTGAGAAAAAATGTGCTGAGCATGTAGAAAGTTCAAACAAGCTGCAGTGCAATACACCTTGCACTCAAGAAAGCATGCCGCAGATCCTAGCGATCAAAATTTACACTAGGCCTTGCACTTGTCAAGTCCGGACAAAGAGCTTCCAATGCTCCAAGAGCAGGCCCCCCCGTTGGGCTGCCAGATGTGTGGTTTTTAATTGGGGGATAAATATATACGTTTTCCCCATGGGCGTCCGGAGGGGGGGGCAAGGGGGGGCGGCTGCACCCCCCTGGAAAATCACTCACTCGAACCGTGGGTGATGGCCGCACGCCAGGGGCGGTGGTGCGCTCAGCCAAAAGGGTAAAAGCAGCCCCGCTTCCACGTTTTGGGTCACATCTGCGAAATGCCGCGTCCGGGCGCGCGTTGTTCCGCCGCTTTCAAACCACGCCATCGTTAGCTCTACTGAAGGGCGACCTGTTGCAGACATACAGCGGCACCGGCCAGAATGTGTTTCGAGCCGTCTTGAGATGGGTGCCTGTTTCTTTGATCTCTAGACAGATAGCGACACGGAGGCAGACAGTGCACAGGGCATCTTGTTTTCGCCTTCGTTACGCCGGCCACCGATGAATTCTTCAGGAGGGAAGGACAAATCAGCCGTATCCACCCCCGCTTTGTCGGGCTGCTCAGGGGGAAGCGGAGGATGAGTTGGCGCCGCCGCCGCTCGCTGTCTCCCCCTATCCACGGGAGAACGCAGTTCGGTAGAAGCGCCGCTTTCAGAATCTTCGGCAAAGGGGATTAGCTGCTTTTGTTCACTACGACCCCCCCCCTCCCCCCCCCCCCCCCCCCCCCCCCCCCCCCCCCACCAGCGTTCCTTGCGTCTTTTCCGAAAACCAGCGCCTTTGGTCAGCGCAGCCCGATGGCGCCTGCCTGGCTCGCCTGTCACCTCTGGCTGGGCCTCAAATCACAACAGCGCCCATGTACTGTGCGTGTCAGTGCGTGGTAAAGAGACCCAGGTGGTCGACATTATCCGGAACTCTGTACTACTCCGTCCCTCATAGCCTGAGTCGTTTTGGGGCTCTGAACACCATAAGAACACAAAAACAAATTTTCCGACCGGAGTGGCGAGTGTCCCTTCCCCTCGCAAGTCGCGCGGCGTTCCATTCACCCCCAAAGTGCGCATTCGGGGATATTGCGGCAAGTAAGCCCTTGCACGTGTGCGCGCCTCTGTGTCTGTGCTTCGGTGTTTTTAGTGGCCGGTTGTCAACGAAGGTGAGAACAACCAAGACAGCGGACGAGAAAACGACGAGCGGCGAGCAGTGTGTGTGCGGTTGCTCGACTGTGCGGATGCGCGAGCAAGACGGAGCGAGGTGTATGAAGCTGCGAGCGTGCATTTATCTTGTAAATAACTTTTCGTTGTATATATAGTCATCTTTTGTTTTCAACGTACGCGTTCAACCGTTTTTCCAATCAATGTGTATGATGAGTGTGCACCGAAAGCGTGTAATGAAGCACACAAATGAATTTATCGCCCGTGTAATTACGCAATTCGCCCAGAAAAATCCGAGGCGCCTACAGTTGCTGTTCAAGGAAGACTGACTGAGTGACTGTAGTTGCGTGTTTGTGAACATATTGTGCTGTGTGCTGGTCATCAATCCGGGTGAGTCAAGAACCCGTATGCAGCAAGACTGAGCACTCTTCTCCACGAAGTGATAGTATCTTTTTGCATTTTTTATTAATTTTAATTGTTTCTTCGTTGATAAACTCCATGTATCTGTCGTAGCCGCGCTTTAATTTGCTGTTTGTAATTTTTCTTTCGTGTGTGTATTTTACTTATTTTTTACTTATATATAAATAAATTACTCCCCAAAGTGCCTTTTTGCTACGTATATACCCCCCCCCCCCCCCCCCCCCCCCGGCGCCAACGACCAATGGTGCCCCCCCCTGCAAAAAATTCTGCGGACGCCCTTGGTTTTCCCCGTTTTACCGCGGCTGACACAGTTCAAAACATCCGGACCGCACCCTGTGGTCGCTTATGCTACCGAGCGCACGCCGACCACGGCGGGCCTTGCTCTGAGGGAACAAAGGAACGACACTCTGGCTGACACAAACAAGGCATTTATTGCTACAACAACAATAACGCTAGCTAGCGACAAAATACGCTGAGGAATCGAGGACGTCCGACTCGCCAGCACGGTTACGAGCGAATGTTCGCCCACGCTAGGGCAAGGGATACTCCGCGGCCGGACAGGATGAGATGCGCGGGAACGTTCCTCCCCACGAGGCTTCGCGCCAGCCGGCGAAGAGCGGAGCCTCGCGCCGAACATCAGCGCGCATCCCCGTTCCCGAGCCAGAGGGCCGCCTCCTCCGCGCGCGCGCAGCAAACACGCCATCCATGGCACTCGTGGCGCTTAAAGCCCCTCTATAATTTGAAAGTAGCGACACTCTCCTCCACTCCGGCGTTTTCCTCCTCGAATATCCTCGCCCGCCGGCTGCGCGCGCTGCACACGGCACGCTTTTTTGGCCATCGCTCGCTCGCCGTCCGGGCAGTTGGCTGGCACATGCGCGCGCTCTTAAAGTTCGCGCTTTTTCAACGCTCTGTTATTGAATAAAAACACGAGAAAGACATGCGACACGCGTGTCTACCACGAGCCACATAAATTAGCGTGTCATACGCGCAATGAAAGTGCCAATACGAGCGCTTCCGGCATGAACAAAACCACTTGCTGCATACATCTCACATCCTTTTTTTTTACTTTTCAATGCCGTCTGTCTCAACACGGCATAGTATATGAAGCATAATATTTACAATATATTTGAACATTCCTGAATATTTTCAGCAAGTACAGTTTATGAAGTTGTTCACGAGTGGAGTTTCAGAAGTGGGATGGTTGCTGGGAACAAGCTGGGGCATTTGCTTCGATGGCCGTCCTGAAATTTTTCATTAAGGTTCAGTCTGAGTTTGGCACCGCGCAGTGCACATGCAACGGCTGAATCGTTTTTGTAGTAGAATTTTCGCGGTGGCTTAAGAACGAATATGAACTTTTTTCTACTAAGCATGAAACGACTTCAGCTCCCGCTGTCGGCGACCTTGAGGTGATGTCGAGCCGAAGCCGAGAGCCAAAGAACCGCGCACCGATTTTCCATCATCCAAGGAAAGTGTCCGCACCCCAAAATTTGGCCCTCTCAACCACCGAAATTTGACCTTGTCCGAGTTTCATCAAAATTGGTGTCACGCCTAATTTTAATATGACCAATTAAATGGTGGGCTCCAAAATTAGGTGGGCTATCCCCAAAATTTGTCTCTCCGGAACCCATAAATTTGACGTAGTCCATATTTGACCAACATTGGGGTCCAACCTAATTTGACTATGGGAAATGTTGGCTTCCAAATTTAGGTAGACCACCTCCAAAGTTTGGCACACTTGGGCATTTTCCGCCCACATTCTATTCCTTTTTAAATCCGCTTAAAGAGATGTTACGTTAGGAAAGAAAAAACTGATAGCAACGACCGTGACAAAACCCAAGAGAAATTTATAGGGTCGTGCCTGACTAATATAAGTCGTGAGTATAAATACAGTCACAATATGACACACAGTTTTTCAGATGCAATGTTTATTACAGATGAGTCGTGTTGATTTACGCCAAAAAATACCTAAAAACCTCGAATAAGCCAGCTGTGGACATCTGTCACCCGTTGGGTGCAGTCCTCAAAACAAAACAGAAAACAAAAACATACTTAGGGAAATGAAACAGCTCAGATGTAGGCCTATAGTTTTTGAGCGGATGATGTATTCAACAAGAGGCTACGCGACCATGCTCAACTAAAGCAAATGATCACAAACTGTAGCAATGAATATACAAAAATGGCATGCATTGGATATTTACAATACTTGAGTACATTCAGGCAACAATCGAAAGCACTGAAGTTATTAAAAATGAATTATTTATGTGAATGCAATATGAGGTCTTTTCCGAGAATGTGGCATTAATAATCTCACCTGGTAGAAGCGTAGCGGTTCAGCAAAACAACAAAAAAGCGTAGATCGTTAGACAAGTTGCATTCATAAAAAAAAGTAAATTAAATCTCGCTCGGGACATGCGCCGCATTACTGCGATGTGCACCATTACCAGAGGTTCGAAAAATTTACCGCACCGCGGATACCACTGCACGCATACCAATGCTTTTGCTTATTATAACACGTTGAGCGGAACCATGAAGTGACAACAATAACACGCATAACGACGCAAAATAATCAGTGAACTAAGTGAGGTTGTTGGCTTTGTGATGCGCATGCATGCAGTTCCAGTATACACAGTCGCTTGGAAGAAATGTACAGTTGCTCGCAGAGGTGGGCAGTCTTCGTCGGGGTAAAGTACTTGGGGCCGATGTTGTGCAGCCGCTTTTTTCTTCTAATGCTGTCTTTCTTGCCGCTCGGAATCGCGTAAAGAACAAAGGCTTTTTCACGCCAGCTTGTGCACTGAAATGCGCAGCAACTCGGCATAGCGCTGCACTAAAAGAGCGCGAATAACGCGAAGTGCAAGCGCGCAATGCCAGAGAGCTCGGTCGTAGCAGCGGCGGCTGGCCAAAAAATGGCGCCGACGAAAAATGAAAACACAAAAAGAGCGAACTTTCCGCACGCTTTTCCCCGGAGACCGCCCGCGGAGCCAATCACCGTTGAGAAAAGCGCCGATGGGAGAGGTGAGAGAGGAGGATCGGCGAGGGTGCGCGGCGCGGCGGCATAGTTCACAGAAAGACGCTACTTTCAAATTATCGAGGGGCTTTAGTGGCGCTGCGACACCGGCGCCCTCCCTTATTAGTTAAAGTAACTAACACGGCTAAGGAGGGTGCAATGCGTGGAAGCGAACCACAGGGGGTGAGGAGTGCAAACTGCTGGGCTAGTTGGTTCATATTGCATAGAAAGGGAACCAGCGAAAACAGACGCAAGACAAGAACAAAGGCACACACCACAACGCTGGTTGTGGTGTGTGCCACCCAGCGTTCTGGTGTGTGCCTTCTTTATTTATTTATTTTATTTATTTACAATACTGCTGGTCTTATTGCAAGACCATAGCAGGGGCAATTAGTACAGTGCAAAAAAACAAATATAAACATATTATTCAAAGGCAGCAAACATGGCATAAAAGCAAAGGTAGGGAAAAGTGAATTGGCCATAGCAAAAGGATATACAGAACAGATCTTCGACAATGGTAGGCACAATTTCAAAATGCACTCAAAATCGCATACATGACAAGTTAGAAGGGGTTGTCTTCTTGCCTAGATTTGCAGTCACGGTTGCTGCATCGCCACTGTGCATTACGACAAATGCTCTATCTGCGACACGAATGATGATAAGGATTGAGTGCAGGTGATGTTACGATCCAAGCGATTCCATTCACTAATGGAGAGAGGGAAAAAGGAATGCTTAAACGTGTCATTATGGCACACATACTCGGTTAGTGTGTTCGTATGTTTGTGCCGTGAAGGTGGCGATTGTGAGTACGTCACGTATTTTTTCACGTATTTGTTCTTGTCTTGCGTCTGTTTTCGCTGGTTCCCTTTCTACACAGGGGGTGAGTTGAGGGTGCATTGCGAGGAAGCAAACAACAGGAGACGAGTAAAGCGCGTCCCCACACCTCCAACTATATAGATACAAGAGGTTTTTTGGGATATGACAGCGGGATTTCTAGTGGATGTTTTTCAAGCAATGAAATGGTACAAGAGGTTTGCTTGCTGCAGGGTAATACTTCAAAATCACCCACTGCCGTGTCACCGTTAGCTTCGAATCTAATCCTTATTTATGTGCACTCATTCGTGGTCTGAAGAAATGCATACAACTCTACCGAGAATGAAGCAGATATGCCCCTCAAGAGAGGCCCTCCAAAAGTGCCATCGCGGAGCAAGCGCTTGGGGACTAACCGTGATATCATGAAGTATAGAGAAACAATCGTCTGCTAGATTGGGATATATCCCAGTCAATCCAAAAACCAATGAGTAAAGTTGTGCTTTCCAGTTGGTGCAGTATAAAAACTGATAGAATTGTCCGACAGTCCGAATTATCAAATGACCCCATAGAAACTGCTCAAAGCAATCTGCATCGCGGTAAATCTGTTTGGCATGGTACTGAACTGTGGCCTGCTAATTTGAGAGGGAACTACGCGCAACGGCTGTTTAAAACACAGATCCGTCAATGCTTCATTGCCTGCACCGTCGGGGGTGTAACTGCTCTGAAATGGTAAGCCTCCACGGAATCCTTCACAGTGCGACGCATTAGGTAACGGTGGAGCTGCGACTCGATTAACACTTGCGCCGCTTAAAGGCGCGTTCACACTTGCCCGAAAATCCGGTGAGCGAAGCGGATTCGGCCGCTTTTGACGCCGATCGAGGGAAAGCGGCGCGGCGAGGCCGATCGGTCCAGACCGATTTCCGCCGCGCGCCAAACACGGCGGCGCCCTTCGGAGCCGGACCCCTCGCTTCGGACTGAACTGTCGTTATTGCTGCCCTTTAAAGTGCCATAAATGGGGCACCGGTCTTTCGCTTCGTCTCACCTCGCCTCTAAGAAAACGTATAAGTGATAAATTTGCTTTTTTTTTTATTCAGAGTGACGATTCTGCCGCTTCTAGGCTTAAGAGGAAAGTCGGTTTGTTGACAGTTATGGTTCTCGTCCTGACGACCAGACGGCGCCACTATAGGCGGAGTTTATTTTTGCGTCTGTGCTAGCATACACTGAACTAAAAGTGGGAATGCGCCTGCGTTTAACGTACGTAAGCATGCATACGCTTATATGGTACGTAGACAGCGTAAATTTATGCTCTTTTCTCACTATATGTGTGTATGCCGTCAGCAGCGATGCGGTGTGGAAAAGCGAGGAAGAGCAGCGGCGCGGCGGATCCGCCTCGCCCGGTCGTCAACAGATCAGAACAGGTCCTAGCTTTTGCGGCGTGAACGCGAAGTCGGAGCCGGCCTGCGCATGCTCGCGGCGCGAGCTCCGACGCTCCATCTCTCCTCGCCAGTCGCCAGATATCTGGTGCTCGCGCTACGAGCGGGGTCCGGTCGGAGCTCTCGTCGACCCATCGCGGCTTGAAGCCCAGTTCCCCCCGCCTCTTCACGGCCTGCAGTAAAATCAGTCGGCGCCAGAATAAGAACGAGCGAGCACCAGAAACATTCCCCTTTTCGACGCCTGGCGGATGCTGGCGTTTTTCGCGCGCGTACGCCCAGGCCGACCGCACAAGCCGCTAACTGTACGTGACACGTGCAGTTTCCGCGCGGTCGCTCAAGAGGGGAAAATGTGTATCGGCGCCGAGAGGACACTGAGGACAACTCCGTCCCATTTTATTTACATATTTTCTTATTTGTAATGATGATTTAGGCGTTAGTACACATGAATTACCACGTGGTATTCGCCTAGGACCGATAAATGATTTATGATCAAATTTCTATATCATGCTGTTTCGGTTTCAACGGCCGAACGGTGGCTATGACGTCAAAGGTTCGAACATGTCACATGAAGCGCGAGAAAAACTGCCATATAATTGCTACGTAGGATTAATTCACTACAACACCTCAGGAGCCGCAATGACAACGAATGAAGGAACAACGATTATATTGCAGTTTTTTCGAGCTGTTAAAACCGAAACAGCATAAGAGAAAATATTCTTAAGTCTGCAGCGAAAGTCCGCCCACATTCAGCCTCTGCGCACAGAATTCCTCCACGACGAAAAAGTAGTCCGTTGTTGAAACTTTTCTTCTATACCTAAATGAGAAGCTTATCACAAGAAAAAATGATAAACTCTAGAGTTTTGATACCTAGCTTGTCTGATATAGTCAAACATTAAAAAGCTGACTTAGTTTTCTGTTCCGATTGGCCAGCGGAGTAATACAGAACGCCGAGGACCGCGGCCCAGTGTTAGCAACTGCTGTTTTTTTTAATGATTCTTCTGATTGGACTTCATAGTCTTTGGAAAACGCGCATGCAAAACCGCAACGTTGAACCTGTTGTTTCGCCCAGAATTCATTTTAGCCGAATGTTGCTGCAGGTAACGGACATTTACAAAGAATTTGACTTTTTATCGACCACGGAGTTTTTGGTCTGTATTGAATGGAAATCAATCTCATTGACCTGCCAATGCTGTTGAGGGCGATAGAAGGAGGTTCTGCGCGAGCGCCTCACACCGTAGAGTATGCTACAGAGCATAGGCAACTTCTAATTAAGAGGATCGCGTTAACAAAGTCTATGTGTACTCTGTAAACAAAAATAAACCCAAAAGGGAGTATAAATGATAGAGGCCACCCTTTTTACTCAATTGTGAAAACATTTACTCCATGAGTGTGGAGTAAAAAGGTGGACTGTCCTCCATTTTACTCCTATGAGGGAATAATGGAGTAAAAATGAGGATTTACCAGCATTTACTCCAGTCTGGTCAGTCGTCTGATAATGCCGGTGAGTGAAGACCGCTTGGTTACCATCGTCGCTGGATCTCTGCTCACTTCTTCTCCTTCACGGGCGCCTGCCGCGGTACAAGGTATAGGCTTATCGCCGTTTTCAGCTACAGTATTGCTTCTGCGAAGCCCCCAGTGCTCTAACCATACCTGGCTTTCCTTTGTTAGAGTCGCCACCCCGTTACAGCCCCTGCTTAGGCCTAATTCTCACAGACTTTTTTCAGTGTGGTTCTCGCAATGTGTTGCAGCAGATTATGTGTTGCATGAACATGGAACTGTGATAGAACATAACGTCAACGCTGAGCTCTTGATTGAGCTCATGAGGCTATATTTTTCCTCAGCCATATTGAAAAGCCAAACCTTAATGATGTGAATAGAAAGCAAACACTGGCATTCCAAACTACCCTCAGGGGTGTTTTCAACTTATCTGCTCTGGTTTTTAGCCAAATATAGCGTGGTGCATGACCGTGAAAACTACCCAGTGACTCCTTCTCAGTTTTGAACTATTGATTATAATGTTACATCCCTTTATCTACAAACACGGCCAACCAAACGAGCTTGTACAGCACGAGGAGACGACAAGCAGACGATTCCTGCCGCCTACGCCGCCGCCGGGCTTGCAGACGGCGAATAGAATGTGTGACGCGTAGTTACATTAGGGCAGCGCAGTTTCCCAAGTTGGGTTGCCGGCGGCCCGCAGAGCTACTGCCCGTTTCCGCCGCTGTCACTGCTGTAAGAATGAGCCTGAATGAGGATAAATAAACATGACGCCATTTTTGGGCTCCATTTCTGCGGATAGTCAAAAATAACTCCCTTATATAAGAGAGTAAATAAACACCACCATACATATGGAGTAAAAAAAACTTCCTTCTGGGTGTGCGTTAGAGGACAAGCCATGCATTCACTCCCCTTTGGGTGTTTTTTTTTCTAACAGTGTACGAGCAACTGAAATCCGCTTAACGTGTCGTAGTGGTGCCAGCATGCATGCGGCGGCCCCCTAACTACGAGCGCTGCGGAGTGTGCCGCAGCGCCAAGAGATGGCACGCGAGATCCCCGCACAAATGTGCCGGGATCTCGCCCATCAAACTGACCAAGATGAGTGGGTCGTGTCCGCCCGATACAAAAAGGATAGCCACACGCCACCATCATCCTATGATGCATGCCATGTGTCCAATGACTCGTTTGCTCACATAACTGCACATTTGTAAGCACGGTCATATTCGCCTAAACTGCTTTTCATACGTCATCTTAAATGAATGCTTTCAAATTGTCTTTGTATGTATTGTGTTCATGGCATGTTTGTATCTGACTTAGTGTGCGCTCGTTTTAGGCCAACTGGTTGTTCGTGTTTCATACAAACTCTAAATTGCCGAACACTTGATCATCCCGTTGGACATGCACACAACTTGACTCCGGTCTCATCCAATGAAGCCATGGATCATGCGGTGAACTTCTGCGTTGCCACCCTTCTTCCATCTTTACTTCCCCAATGCAGAGCAGCATGACAGCGAATATTCAGGCCGGCTAAACTCTTTTTAATTGAAGAGCTCTCTCTCTCGATAGCAAGACATGAGGGACGCACACTTTGACCCCATGCCGGGCTCATGCTTTTATTTCCTTGCTGGACCTGAGGCTTCCGAAGCTACTCTGGCCAACATTCGACGCCCGTGTGAGGAAAACACACACGTGTTTTAATATATGGGCATCGGATACAACGAACACAATTCGCGCGACCACCAGGCTCGTAGCAACTGGGTTCATATTATAACCCCATGTTTTTATGTTTTGTGCCATGCTTGTAGTTATAGGATAGGAAAACTTTTATTGTCCAACAGAAAGAGGGTAGCCAGAGGGCCACCCGCCTAGACGACGGCCGAAAGGTCTTGACTCTCGGCGGCGGCTTCGGCCAGTCGGACGAGTTGTAACTGAGTCGCCGGGTCGGAGCTCAATAATAAGCTAGGTCTCCCACTGATCTTTTGTGTTTATACCTCGTCCCTCCCGGGGGGCATGAGGACATTCCCACAGTATGTGGTCCAAGGTGGCCCTAAGTTCGCAGTTTGCGCATTTTTCTGAAAATTGCCCTGGGTACATAAGACTCCAGAGGGCCGGGTTTGGAAAGGTGTAAGTTTGTAACCGGCGCCAGTTGATGGCTTGGTATCTGGACAAGGATCTATCCGCTGGAGGAAGTCTAGCTCGTTGCAAACGATAGTGTTGTGTAATTTCTCTGTAGGTCACCATGCGATCCCTGTCTGTAAAGACCACCTTGCTCGGGTCCGCCCGGAAAGAAAAGCCTCGGGCGAACTCGTGGGCCGTCTCATTACCAGGCAGGGATGCATGTGCTGGTGTCCAGACTAGTGTAATTTTCCGGTCTATTACATGACGGCTTAGAATTGTATTCGTTATAGGGGAGACCCGGCCCCTGCTGAAATTTAGTATGGCAACTTTGGAGTCACTGATGATGTATCTCGCTTTTGTGCCTACACAAGCCAGTGCTATGGCAGCTTCCTCTGCAGTCTCTGGGTTACCCGAGAGTATGGAGGCACTTATTTTGAGGAGTTGTTTATTATTGACGACCGCGACGGTCATCGTGTTCTTACCATACTCAGCGGCATCCACGTAGACCACGTCCTCGTCTTTGTACGAGCGGAAGCGTTTCTCTAGCGCCTCTGCCCGCTTGGCCCGGCGCACTGAGTGATGAATAGGATGCATATTCCTGGGTAATGGGGGTACAACTATATTGTCTCGAATTTTTCCGAGCATGTCAACTTTGGCGGTTGTTCTGTTATCTCGGCTCAGATTGAGTTTTTCTAGAATGGCCCTGCCGGTTGTGGTCCCGGCTAAGCGTTCGATTTGGGACGTTCTCACTGCTTCCGTAATTTCTTCCAGGGTATTATGCATTCCTAGCTCAGTTACACCTTCGAGGACGGTGCAACGCGGTCGCCATGTGGTGGCTAGAAGAACGCTTCGCGCCGCGCCGTGGACGACGACGTCCCTTCTCCAAGAGTCTGTCATAAGTGTGTTGTGGCTTTGGTTCCCGTTTTTTCACCGCTTATGTTATTGCTTCCCGCCGAAGCTTGTTTTTTTTTTTTGTACAACGCGGGCGCGGTGGCGCAGAAAGCGGGCGGGCCACAGCTCTTTCGTGTTCGTCTCGGACGGCACTTTCCCTCTGCAGAAATGTATACAACCTCGCCGTGCCCAGGAACTTTCGGTCTTAGAGCTAGCGCGCTGGAAGAATGGAGCAATTCGTCCTCACTGACCTATTTCCCGCACGCCGCACAGTCTACACCGTGGTGCCTCGTGCACCAAGCAGCTTTGCAGCGATTGCCCAAATCGGGACTCGAAGAGGCTGATACGCTGGGTTCTTTCGCCGTAGCGGCGCAACGGTAGCAACGGCTGACTCACACCTGCTGCTGCGCGCGGGAAGCACGGGATCGACGACCTTGCCTCTGTGCTATCATCATCGCCAACTCAATCGCGCTTGTAGCGACGCCAGCGCCGCCGCTACTGCGTCGGCGGAGGAAGGGCGAGGAGGGTCGGGGGAGAGAAAGAGAGCGGCGTGGGCAGCGGCAGCGCGTCAGCGGCGGCGCACGAGTGTCGTCAGTCGGGGTCGGTCCCGTCGGGTCCCGTAGTTGTAAGCACTATGTCGGCCGAGCCTCGCATTACGGTCAGCGTCCACACCACGACCGGAGGCCGCATGCAACTGCAGCTGCAGCCACAGTGCACCATCGCGTCGCTCAAGAGGACGCTGTCGGCGCGACTGCGGCTCGCCAAAGAACGAATGGTGCTCCTACACCGCAACAGGTCAGTGCTTCGCTTGACGCTGCTGCGGTTTGTTTCGTCGGTGTTGGCCCCGTGATAAGTGCGGGCCTCCTGTCGAGTGCATCTCCCAGTCTTGCGCGCAACCGCGGAAAAGTCTGCGGCAGTGCGCGCGAAGCCTGTGTGCGGCCTTACAAAGGGCTTCGTGACGGGCGCCTACGCCTCCCCGGATGAATAGCTCGATGAAACCGAATACCGGTCGGCGGACGAGTCGTGCTGGCCCGGACGCCCACGCACGACCGCCGCTGGCATGCGAGGGCCGACCCTCTGACGTCCCGCGGACTCGTGCGCGCAGTAGGTGCGGGGAGCACTGGCCCGACGCTTTTGCAGCCTGCAGGGTATGTCGCGGGGGTCGCTCGCCGTGGGAGCGCAAGTGATTTCGAAGTGCGTCGGGTAACCACTGCCCCCGTCTCGAGAGCGTCTCCTGTGCGCCCTACTTTGTGATGCGGGAAAAGTATACGCTGCCGTAGTGAGAGGAACGGAGGTGCCCTTTCGGCATTGTTCGGCATTGGCGTGTGACGGTGTCCCTCGACTTTGCGCCGCTCGCTCTGAAACCGCGTTCTCCCGGCGGCGGATGCCGGAAGTCGCGCCCGAGTCGTGGTGTGCGTACCAGAACCGGCTGCCCTCCGCGACATACCGGTTGGCTGCCTCCGACGACGAACGCCCACGGATCGCCTTCCCAGAATCTCTGGTGGGTGGCTCGCGTGGGAACGCCAGCCGTGGCGATTTGCCGGGGAGCGACACCCACGCCTGCCTCCGGGCGGCGGAAAAAGAGCGTAGCTACTTTCCTTTTGACGCGTCTTTTGTGGCCCTTCGCGGGGCTGGGACCCGGGGCTGACGTCGGCGGCGCCGCCTGTTGGCCCAATCGGGTTGCCCCCCTCCTTTTTTTTTCTTTTTGACGCTGTGCGAGTTCAGTGGCTCGTCGGTAGCGGTGCTCTTTGACGAGCGTGGGGGTCGAGGCACGGTGATAACGGGGACTGCTGGTCTTCTCGACGAGGTTGTCACTCGCGTGCACGGCGAATGGTTGGACTACCTGCCGATTGTCGTAGCGCCGAGACACAAATGCGCGATCTGCCGGTGTCGGCGAACTCTCGTCCATGTCACCTGAGGCGGTTTTTTGTGCGTTTTCCTTCGTGAAGATCTGCACTCGATTTAGCATGGCACGAATGCCGTTCGTGTAGATTCCGGCAGTACGCTGCAGTATTGCGTCGTTTCGCCGCTTTCTTAGTGCACTTGAGTGTATGCGCGGATAGGAAGATGTCTCGCGCGGTGCTTGGCCTCGGAGAGCGCTTTTTGCATAGTGGAGAAACTGACAAGCGAACTTGAAATGACAACGCCAATCAAAGAAGTGACCTTGACATTTTGAGCACTGCACTGGCGAACAGTGGTGTGTCTGGGCTTCGCAATATGTCGGACAGTAAAGTATTCCACTGGCTTACTATTCTGGGAGAAGGACCCAGTGCTTGTATATGTTCATCCGGTGACTCGTTTACTGTGGAGTGTGAGCACGTTTGTTCTTGGTTAATGGTCGCGATGTACTGCATTCTCTTTCTGTACTAAGATGTATAAAGTGAAAAAATTTTCAGTGATCCCACGTACCAAAGTTTTCTAGGTTTCCATTTTTCTAGACGGCTCTTGGCGACGTGTGATGACAGCATTATGTATGAACCCTATTGCCTTTTATCCTTTCCAGTTTTGGCAGCAGATATTTAAAAGTAACTACATTTTTGTAATCACTGCAGACAAGACAAAAATGACACTTATTCTAGGTTTGCCTCGCAGCCCATTCTGTCATTAGCCACCGACTGGTGTAAGCTGTGAATCTTTAATGTGTATCTTTGAATTCAGTGCCGCTCTATATTAATAATGTCACGGTGTGAAAAAAGTCAGTGCCAGTCTCAAACAACTCAAGTGTACTCCTGAAAAGTGAGTAAATGTATCAAACAGGTCCTCTTTTCCAAGTTTCTGAATATTCCAGTTTTCTTAATGCGATCTACTAATTGTCCCCGTAACTACAAGGGCACAGGTTTAGTAATTTGACGTGTAACCTTAATGGAGCGTTCTGTGTTGTGTTGTTGGGAGAAACTTTTTGCCATCGTTATTCTTACACATATTTTTGATAGCAACTCATTAACGAGAAGGCAGTCAATTTCTTTAAAGAAATCTGTGAAAAGTCATTGTATGTAATGGGTGTAACCGAATATGTAAATAAGTGGCAAGAAAAAAGGTTGAGAGCTCATGTTGTATTGCAGACTTTCTTTTTGGGGAATTTGAGCATTTTTAATTACTTTGTCCATTCTACATATAGATTAAAGGAAAAAATTTGGGGGACACCTGAGCTCCACCTTTGAGGAGATGGCGCAGTAGCGTTAATGGATACCGGCAGCAGGTCTTCTTGTCCATGCAAACGTGGACACTGTTTCCGTATTGTGTGAAGCACTACGTGACATACATATATAAAGCCCTGCTTTAAACAAGCTGTACGAAAATGCCTGCATGGCCTATGGGTAGCATCTGACTTTCAACCTGTTAGGGTCAGCAGTTTGATTCCTGGCTAACTATACCACTTTTCTTTTCAGCCCAGTTACTTTACTTTAATACTTACATGTCCTAATGATATTTTAGTTATGATGCGACTTTCTAATCAGCAGTTTCCTGGTATTTTAGATTAAGCTTTTCAAATTATCCTGCTTCAGATGTCGGCTACTTTTTTGGCCTGTCCTGGTTGTTCACCTACAACAGACGCCACTATATTATCTGCAGAATGAGACCCTTAAAGCTGTGATAGAGATAGAGAAATGCACAGAATATAACCAACCGCTATATATAGCCATTTATAGGTTACGAGGAGGCATTTGACTCAGCCGAAACTTCAGTAGTCATGCAGGCATTGCTGAATCAGGGTGTAGAAGAGTGTTATGTGAAAATATTGGAAGATATTTATAACGATTGCACAGTTACCATAGTTCTCCATAAAGTTAACAATAAAATTCTAATAAGGAAGGGCGGTGGGCAGGGAGACATGTCACCAGTGCTGTTCACTGCCTGTGTACAGGAGGTATTCCAGGGCCCGAAATGGGAACAGTTGGGGATAAGAGTTAATGGAGAATACCTAAGTAATTTGCAATTCGCTGATGACATTGCCTTTACTTCTTCACTAAGGAAATGAGCTGCAAAGCATGATCAATCAGTTAGACAGGAAGAGCAGAACAGTGGGGCTAAAGATTAACATGCAGAAAACCAAAGTAATGTTCAACAGTCTAGCGGGAGAACAGCAGTTCACAATTGGTAGCGAGGTGCTGGAAGTAGTAAGAGAACATGTCTACTTAGGGCAGGTAGTGACAGCTGATCAGGATCATGAGAGGGAAATAACTAGAAGAATAAGAATAGGGTGGAGCGCATGTGGCAGGTTTTCTGAGATCATGAATGGCAGTTTGCCAATATCCCTCAGGAGAAAAGTATACAACCGTATCTTACCGGTACTCACCTATACAGCAGAAATGTAGAGGCTAACAATGAGGTTTTAGCTTAAGTTAAGGACAGCATAGCGAAAAATGATAGGTGTAATGTTAAGAGATCGGACGCGGGCAGATTGGGTGAGGGAACGAACGCGGGTTAATGACATCCTAGTTAAACTCAAGAGGAAGAAGTGGGCTTGGGCAGGGCATGTAATGCGAAGGCAAGATAATCGCTGATCCTTAAGGGTAACGGAGTGGATTCCAAGAGAAGGCAAGCGTAGCAGGGGGCGGCAGAAAGTTAGGTCGGTGAATGAGATTAAGAAATTTTTCGGGATATGGTGGCCGCAACTGGCAAAGGACAGGGTTAATTGGAGAGATGTGGAAGTTGCCTTTGTCCTGCAGTGGGCGTAGTCAGGCTGCTGATGATGACATTTTGTGTATCATCACCTCCATTAAGGTGTGAGCTACAGTATAATCTGTTGGTGAAGGTTGTTGCTTTGATTTTGTAAGTATATATGTGCGTCATAACGAAGTAGTGTTTAAATCATCAGTGGAGTGTCATCAAAGCTGGAAACGGGATGGTAGATAACGTGATCAGGTGATGATCTGAAGTTGTAATTTAAGCTGTTAATATAGATGAGAGAAAGGAGCAGCGTCGGGCCTTGGGGCACACCCACTTTTACTGGAACAGGAACAGCAACGTTTATTGATGGCAGTGCACAGAGAACTGTTATAAAAGCTTCAATTGCATTTGACTCCAATTGGGGAGTTCGAATTATTCACCCAGTATGTTAGTTGAAGGTGAGGAATGCGCTCAAATGTTTTCAGAAAATAAACGAAAATAATTTTTATTGAAGTAAATGGTGAGGGTCAGGGCCCGTATTTAGTTAGTGTCATAACCGAAGCCATCATTTTTGGCCTCATCTGACTGTTTGAAACACCGGAAGCGAGTGTCACTTCATTTGACTGCGAGCGGGAGCAGGATGTCGCGGCGACACGTCCAGCGGTGCTGTTGCACTGTTTATTGGTCTACCGAGAAATGTAACGCGGGAGAAGAAAAATTCAGCCACATTTTAGTTGTGCATCAGGTGCTACAGTAAGGAATTAACATAAGCTTCTTGATTCACTTCAGTAAATAAAAACGTTTGAGATACTCCATTTTACACCGTGAAAGAGCGAATCCCTTGCTGTGGCCTAGTGGTTACGGCGTTCGGCTGCTTACCCGAAATACGCGGGTTCAATCCCGGCCGCGGCGGTCGAATTTCGATGCAGGCGAAATTCTAGAGGCCCGTGTACTGTGCGATGTCAGTGCACATTAAAGAACCCCAAGTGGTCGAGATTTCCGGAGCCCTTCACTACGGCGTCCCTCATGGCCTAAGTCGCTTTGGGACGTTAAACTTCAAAAAAAAAAAAAAATGAGCCCACTAGCCCAACAACAAGTACTTCTACGTTAAACTAACCGAACTTTACGCGAACCCGGCGCTCTGCGCTGCTCCGTTCCGCGGGAAAGCGAAACCAGTGACGTCATCGGAGCGGTTGGCAGGGGTGGTCGTCTCGCCGCGCGTGCGCCCTCAAGCATGGAGGAAAAAGTCGAGGGTTGCTTGTACAAGTACGGATGAAATAGTGCCTGTAATCTGCGCCCGTGCATGTGGGCGCACTAAGCGTACAATTCCAAACGTCTGTAACGGGGATCCGTCAGGTAGCCTCGGTCGGTTTTTTCCTTCATGTCTGCCCTGAAAGACGGGCTCCGTTCGCAGTGCCTGCTAGCGGTTGCGTTTTTTTGTGGGGGTGGCCCTCAAGCTGCTCTAGGGTCGCTGTCTGCAGCGCGGTCGTTTTGCAGCGCCTGCCGGTCAGGCGTCGAAATGGGGCACCCACCTCGCATGTGCCTGGCGCTGGCTCCGAGCTGCCCCCGTCGTGCCGATTCGCTTGGGTGTCGAATTTCGCGCCGCGAAGAAAGCAGCTGCAGCCGGCGCGAACAATGTCGCAGGATCCTCCCATTCGCGTACGCGAGTGCTTGGCAGCATGGACTGGAAGTCTACTGGTTACTTTATTCGGGAGCAATTTCTGTTTGCCATAACGGGAGTACGGCTTAGCTTCAAATTCTCAGCCCCCACATGATGGCCGATACTCGCTCCTGGCATATGAAACGCGCGACGGGCTGTAATCTGGGGAGCGACTTTGTACTTATTTTTTAACTGGGCTTCAGATGACGCTCGGGTTTTTTTAGAGTTACTGTGCCTGGCAGGCACAGTACTGGGCGCGACGCGTACACTTCCGAAGTGACCGTGGAATCCTGACGGTCGGGATTTTAGTGCGACGAAGAATGGCGTCTCACTCCACCTTTGAATCCGTACGCTCCGACGAACTGCGCATGCGCGAAAGGAGAAATCGTGCGCTCTGAGAATGCCGTCTGTAATGCGAATTTCAACCTCGTTGCTCTTTGGGCCTTTGTTTTCCTCTGATAAATATTCGCGCTTACGTCGTTGCATTTCGGTTACTACGAGGCATAGTCTTGCCATTGTTCGTTTTTTTTTTTTTTTTTCCCCATGCACTCGCTCTTGAGTAGTGCACAAAGACGAGGAAGGCTGCGCGCACTGTTGGCGGCGCGCGTTCCTGCCGACCTTGAATTTTGGGAAACATTTTTCGTCAGCTGTGGAGCCGATTCCGCTCGAGGCCCGAAAATTGTTGCGTTTTGCAGGGGCGTCGTCAGTGGCGACTTCTCTCGCCGTCTTCATTGCGCGCATAGTGCACGTGGGCTGCGTTATCCCGGCCGTGTCGTGTCGTCCTGCCACCATGTTGCGCTCAGTTGGACAAGGCCGCGCTTGGCACCCGGGGCGGAGGACGTTCGCTGACGTCGGTGGCCCGCCCACTCATCGATTCCTCCTCCCTCTCTGCCAGCAGTTCGAAAAGGGCGCACTCTCTGCTGAAGTCGTCCGCGGTAGAAGAAACGGTTGGAGCATTGGCGACTGGACAGCAGCTAGGTTAGCAGCTAGGAATGGGTATAGCGTAGAATTCAATCGAATCTGTATCTAGAAAGGGATAATTTCTAGATAGTACCAATGACAGAAATCGGCTAGAGGTATAAAAAGATATAATATATATAATAATCTTTTTATACCTCTAACCAATCTCTGTGTGTGTGTGTGTGCGTGCGTGTGTGTGTGTGTGTGTGTGTGTGTGTGTGTGTGCGCGCGCGCGCGCGCGTGGCCGCCGCGGTGGCTCAGTGGTTTATGGCGCGCACGGCTGCTGACCCGAAAGACGCGGGTTCGATCCGGACCACGCCGGCCGAATTTCGATGGAGGCGAAATTCTAGAGACCCGTGTACTGTGCGGTGTCAGTGCACGGTAAGGAATCCCAGGTGGTCCAAATTTCCGGAGCCCTTCACTGCGGCGTAGGCGAGATTCTAGAGGCCCGTGTGCTGTGCGATGTCAGTGCACGTTGAAGAACCCCAGGTGGTAGAAATTTCCGGAGCCCTTCACTACGGCGTCCCTCATGGCCTGAGTCGCTTTGGGACGTTAAACCCTCATAATCCCGCATGTGTGTCGAGCATGGCGGCGGTCGCCCCCGTCGTGTTTCAGAGGGGGGCTCCAGCGGCTCCACCCATCCACCCGGCAGCTCAGTGGCGTGGGTGTTGCCTTTGGCTGCTGAAGTCTAATCTCCGAACCTCGGAGCAGAGTCAGTCGCTGGCCCGTCTGCATTTGTGGGCCCCCGTCCTGGCCCGGTGCTTGGCGGGGGAGGAATGAGTCTCCTTTCGCGGGAGAATCGACCCCCCCGCCCAATTTGGGGAAGGTCGCAGCCTGACGTCAGCAGACGCACTCGAGTGCCTGACCTTAGGGGACCGAGCTCGGCAACAGCAGCAGCGCGCCCACTCCGCGGCCGCGGCAGAAAAAGAAGCCCCGCTGCAAAGCAGAGAAAGCGCGCGCGCAGGCCCTGACCCCCGGCCCATTGACGTCAGAGTTGACGTCACGCTGGGGTCGATCGATGCGGGCGTCCGTGCCCGGGTTCCCCGACCGACCTCCCACCTTGTCGATGTTTGTAAACTGCTGCTGGCCCGTTTCTTTGTGTGTCTAACGCGGGGCTATTTTGGGGGGCTCCCTCCCCCCTCCTCCCCCTCGCCAACCTCGCCGAGATCGGCCGTGCGTTTTCTTCGCTACCCGGCGCGGTGGTCTCGGATCTGATGCAGTAGCGCGTTTCAGTCGCTTTCTGTCACTTAGATTTTCATTCACCTTTTTTTTTCTTCTTTCTGGCATCTTTGCGCGACTGTTCGAGGATGAGCTGCGGAAAGTGCTAACGATCGTCACGCGCTGCGCTGTTGGCGCCGCTTGGTGTCCGCTACGCCATGAGGTCAGTCCAGAGAGGGCAGGGAGCACGGAAAATGTCAAATGCTCGATCGTGCCACCAAGTGACGCGTCCCTACCGTCCCGGCCGTCTCTGTTTGAGGGCAATGCTGTTGGCGCTAGATTCAGTGTCTTTGGCCCTTTTTCCGGCGTGTTTGTGGCCACAGCACACTCTGGAACGTTATTTTCGTGACTTGCAACTTTTGTTTAAGCGGATCCCGTGCAGCAGCGAAAGTAGTGCCGCTTTCTCCGGACCGTTCTCGCGGGCGAGGAGGAACGCGCCCGCAGCATGGGGGGAGAGAGACTCGCATGTCGCTGTGCCTGGAGTGGGATTCCTATGAGCTTTGACCAGTTTTCGAGGTGTCAGTCTCTACTGAGCTGCTCTGCTCTGGCTATCAGTGCGTGTACAAGAACTTACGGCACAATTTCTTACACGAATTTTGTAAGTCAAATCCTGCAATGCACTGTACTGTGCACTTTATTGACAAAGGTGGCCACATGACTACCACAGTACTCTTTCTGACTGCGTTGGCTCACTGGCTTTTTCGGCTGTTAAAGGGACACTGAGGAGTGCTCTATTAATATTTTTTTTATAGCAAAATCCGATAGTTCGGCATTTCATGGCTTTGTTGCCACTTGGCCGGCAGCGAAAGATGCATTTATTTCTAAGAAATTTGGATTCGAAGTTGAAAAAGTTTTTCCCGCCGCTCTGATTCAAACTTGGGATTCTCCTATGACGACACAGGACTAAGTGACGTGAAACATGACGTGCACATGACGTAACGCAGACTCCGTGATTTCTGGCGGCCATGCAGTGCGGCCCAGCAGCAGCCGAAAAGAAAGCTACCGCCGGCCGTACGTTGAAGGCATCTATCGGCTATTGCGGCCGTCGCTTCGTTTACGTTTGCACCGGCGTTTTGCCAGTGTTACAATGGATCCCGTTCTCGAAGTCGTCAACGAAGTTCTCGCAAATAGACACCTTTAGCATACCGTGTACCTTGTTTACCGTTAGCGGAATACCGGGAGCCCGCATACCGCTGTGATCAGGCCCTGATTGGTCCCGGCGCTGCAGGAGCGCGCGTAGCTTTCGGGTACGTGGCGCCATCTGGCGACATCAAGGAGATTTGCGCATGCATTTGGTGCACCTCAGTGGTTCATGACTTCTCGTGTCCTAGTGTTGCTAGAACTATTGGTTCTAGCAACACTGTTTTGTCCTATGACGTCATGAAGCTTGTACTTGCGAGTTAGGCCTGTGGCGGCGATACCTGTATTTTGGTTCTTGCTCTTTTCTACGTTACAAGAGCTTTGTTGTCAGTATGAATGGCGTTTTTGTAATGAGGAGCTGGTATTCTGTCCATGCAAGTCAACTTCAATTTCTCCTCAGTGTCCCTTTAAGCCTCGGGTTGCATGAGGCAAAATGAGAAAGATGACAGAGTGCCATGTGCTGTCAGTGCACGTTGGAGAAGCCCGGGTGGTCGAACTTGACCTACTGTGGCATCCCTCATAGGCCACGTGCAGCTTGGGGACCACACATGTCGTACCGTATTCACGAAATGTGCTTTTTTTTTTATGACGCTCGCCTCGGTGTCTTTTGTGGGTCATGTCACCACGCACTCAATGACTGGACTAGAGCGAGCCAGTGAAAGCGGGTGGTGCGCTTGCTGGAACGGGAGCTTGCGGGGTGGGCAAAGCTATGGGGAGCTATTTCACCCTGCACAGTTCTCGGAATCCAGAAAGTGCATACTTTAAGCTATACTAAACAAGATGGCGGAAAGGAGTCTTTGAGCTAGACCGCGCAACGGCATCTCGCGTAGCGCTACGCGTGCCTTGTCTCACAGCCTATAGTTCAGTTTTTGTGTCCCCGGTGCCTTCGGTTATTTTGCTCACCTCACTGCGTCATCTGCCATAACAACATTCCCGTGGAACATCACTTCTTGAAATGAGGCTGGCTGATGCTCGTCTGAAAGTGTGCTTAGAAAGTATCGGATATGGCCTCCATTTTTGTGGAGAATTTAAAGGATCACGAAAAATTATCAGAATTTTAACTGTCAACACTAAAAACTTTAAATCACTGAATCATGGGAAGAAAAATCCTGTGCTGGTTCACTTCGAAATGCAACAAGATTATGGGCACATCGCGGGGTTTGCAGTGTGGCAGAGACGATACAAGACCGCTAAGTGGGCTATGTCTCACTGAGAGCGAGGGAGAATAAATTTTGTTTTTATCAGCGACGTCGCATTTCTGATTTTGGGTCGTATTTTTCCTTATATCTGATCACATTTTCATCCTGAAGAAAAACGACATTTTTGTTTAGCAAAAATCTATTGATTCGATCATTTTAGGGCTTATAAAGTTGATAACAATGCCACAAATGAAGCATTTCAGTTCAAGTTTTTTCATTTTTGTGTGTCTGTGAGCATTTCAGCTTGCATGCTCCACAAGCTGAAGTTTTGCTATGAGGCCTCTTTCAAGTTCTTCGAGAGCTGAAATTTTGCAATGAAACAGTTCTTGTTTAGCCACAAAAGCTCGAGCATCTGCCGCATTATACTATCTTTAAAATTTTTTTCCGAAATTTCTGATAAAAATTATTTATTTTTTTTTGTTACATAATCTGCCCCTATAGGCACCTGTAGCCAATGCCACTACTGTAAAATTAATACAAGGCTACTCAAGGTTACTACAGTTATCAAGGCCACCTGACAACCAAAGGAATTCAAACTAGCCAGTGTGAGTAATAAGTATTATTACATCGTATTTGTGCAAGGGGTCCATATTGTCCAAGCACGACAGCTGGTGCTTGACAGTGACCGTCGGCGATATTTTAGGATGCGGCTTGTAAATGTGGCAGTGTTAGAGCGGATGCTTGGAAGAAAAGCATGGTGGCTCGCTGAAAGCAAGTCAGAGTTGCAGCAATGTGGCCCACACCTTTGTGGTCATTAGGACAGTAATGTGCCTAGCATTCGTACTGATTTCATCTCTCAATTTCACTCCGTTTTGAGACCAGTAAGTATTTCCCTTAGCTCAATAGGGTTTCAAGCACCCTGTCATGCAGCCTACTACTGGCCTTGAAGGTTTTAGCCATTCCTCTGCATGGATCTTACTGATTGCCCTCTTTTTTTTGCCCTCTGAAAATTTATAGCTGAAAGTGATTTTCTGAAACCTGCTCATCTCTGCCTGCATCTGTAGCTTTTCGTGAGAACGGCCTGAAAACCTTATATTCCGGGAAAAAAGAAAACTTGAGGAGAAATTGAAGTTTGGTTGGCGAGTGTGCTTTGCTGCAGCTTCTGACATATTTTAATTTTATTTTTGCTTGAATTTATTCTTGCTTACTGATCTTTTTACTTTTCCCTTTTACTCCGCTGCGGTGACTCGGTGGTTACGGCGCTCGGCTGCTGACCCGAAAGACGCGGGTTCGATCCCAGCTGCGGTGGCCGAATTTCGATGGAGGCGAAATTCTAGAGGCCCGTGTGCTGTGAGATGTCTGTCAGTGCACGTTAAAGAACCCCAGGTGGTCGAAATTCTCCGGAGCCCTTCACTACGGCGTCCCTCATAGCCTGAGTTGTTTCGGGACGTTGAACCTCAATAAACAAAAACTTTTGCCTTTTCATTGTTTAACCGCCAACCCCAGGCTGTACCGTTGTTGCCAATGGCAAATCACACTCGTCTGGCCCGATATTGCATTGCTCTCTCTGCACTAATTAGTCTGCAATTGCATTGGTTGCAATTCTCAACAGTAGAGGGTGGTAGTTGTCAGCGAAACGCGTTTTGTGCCTTTAGCGTGTGCTTTAAGCCTGACAAATCATTTTGGGCAAATATCTTCAAAAAATTTGCGATTTTTATAATTTCTTGGGAGTTAATTTGGGCGGTTAAAGCGATCCTTCCAACCCTGTCTGGCTTCTGGCCCATGGGAGACAAAAGTTTGTCGCTGTGGCCCATGCGTTGATGAGTATGAGACCGCCAGAACAACACATTGAAGGTGCCGTCTCTGATTGGCGAGTGAGTGAGTAAACATTTATTGAAGAGGACGGTCGCTGGAGCACACGTTGGTGTGCCCAGAGTCCAGGGCTCCGGAAGAATGGTGAAAACGAGCACTTTCGTCCTGGCCAAACAGTTTATTTTTTGACGACTGTGGGAGTTGAAAGCACTTTCCTCCGGAGGTTATGCTGATATCCGTTTTTCTCTGCCCCACCTTGCAGGCAGCTGAAGGAAGGCACATTGGATTCCAACAACGTTCGCGATGGAGAGAGGCTTACACTGCTGCCTAGTGTGGAAACTGGTCTTCAGGTGAGAGCTCATTGACTTGCATGCCATGCAGTCTGCCTAGCACCAGTAACTACGTTGCAGCTATTAACCACGTACTGGCTAGCCCAGCCTTTGTCTTCAGTTCTCCGCTCTGGTAGAAAATTGGCATTTCTAGGGAAAACTCCTCAAGGGTTGAAGGAAGCAGACTTCTCATTGCTCTGTCCCTTAATGCAAATGGTGTTAGGGGTCTCTTGTGGCACAGTGACGATCAACTGTTTAAACAGTGAACCGAGTGAAAGTAGCATGTTCTGTTGGTTTACTTTGGTGCTGCAGGCCATCAAACCTGAACAGAGCGTGATGCAGGCCCTGGAATCCTTGACCGATGCACAGGTGAGCGGACAACCCTGGCATCTGCCTTTTGAATGCATGCCAGATCAGTGGGTGCCCTGTGCGTGTGCTGGATCTGCAGTGGCAGCTCGAGAAACTTTTAATTTGTGCCTGTGATGGAATAAGGTGTCACTTAGAATGGGGGCTTTGTGTTCCGTGAAAGGTGGGCACGAAGTTGGAATGACGTCACGGCAACAGTGGTGCTGCGAAGGGCAAAGCAGGAAGTGGGGAGAGAGAGAGAGAGAGTGGATGAAGCTCTAACCATGTGGACAGTGGTGGCGGAGGTGTTTACACAAATTGAAGCATCATTGCCTTACTGCATTTTGGCACACACAAGCATACAGGATCGCACTCCACTGAACAGCGCATACCTTATTGTGTGTGTTGATAGGGTTTCTCTCCTCAGGGAGGTTTTGTGTGCGGAAGTTTTATGCCACATGGGTTGGCGGAGGCAGTTTGGCCTTTAAGGGGTCTTAAACGACTCCCTGCCTTTGTTTCTGTGGGTACATTCGCGTTGCTTAATGATTTCCCGAATCCCCATCCGGAATGCCCAGGCTACGTCGATGCCATGAGCAGGCTTGCCACTGTTCTCAGCTGATGGGTGCAGTCTCTGGTGTCCTGACACCATTAGACAGGGTTGTCAAGTGCAGGCATTCAAAAGTGCATTCAGAATAGAACACGCAAGATCTGGTGTTGCTGCAAAAGTTCTAATGGGGTAAAGTTTCTGGGGATTGGAAAGAATGCTTGTTCGGTAGGTATCCTCAGTAACAGAGCTGGAGGGGATGTGTAGTGGCTGGGGCTCGGAAACAGAAGAATCATGTTAAGTGCTGAGGACACCGAGTGGTAGATGACATCACGATACCGACCTTTAAGTCCGTGCACCTAATCAGGCCGTGCACCTAATCAGGCCGTGCACCTAATCAGGCCGTGCACCTAATCAGGCCGTGCACCTAATCAGGCCGTGCACCTAATCAGGCCGTGCACCTAATCAGGCCGTGCACCTAATCAGGCCGTGCACCTAATCAGGCCGTGCACCTAATCAGGCCGTGCACCTAATCAGGCCGTGCACCTAATCAGGCCGTGCACCTAATCAGGCCGTGCACCTAATCAGGCCGTGCACCTAATCAGGCCGTGCACCTAATCAGGCCGTGCACCTAATCAGGCCGTGCACCTAATCAGGCCGTGCACCTAATCAGGCCGTGCACCTAATCAGGCCGTGCACCTAATCAGGCCGTGCACCTAATCAGTCCGGGGCGTGGCACCTGGTAAGGAAACTGCGTCATGGCTGTCGGCCAGTACCTGAAAAAGCGGCCGGTGGGGCCCTCTGTGGTGCAGGTGGAGAACTTCCTGTGTGGGCGTGCGCCTCTGCACCTAACCATGCGGCTGGGCGACCACGTCATGTTTGTCCAGCTCCAGCTCTGCCCACCACTGGAGACGCCACCAGCCACGCCCACCTCACCCACTGCACCACCACCACCACCACCCACCGCAGCAGAAGCGCCTCCTACTTCGGTGAGTCCCCGAGTGAAACTGCATTTATAGCCGCAGTGCTGCCTTAATCCTTTTATTGGCAGTGCATTTGGGCCTATGTTGAAACATTTCATGGATCTGTGGGGTTAACCCTTTGCAGTCCCTAGTTGGGCCCCTCCGATAACGCCACACAGCCATTCCAGCCTGTTGTCAAGCGCCGCCCGATAAGCTGTCCTGTGGTTGAATTCTGCACAATTTTTTTTTCACTGCGTATGGATGCGCTATCTTTCAAATCACGCGGTGCCAAAATTTACGTGAAAGACTTGGGCACATAAAGAAACACCAAAAAATAAACATTGAATGGTACGACAAAACAGCGCTGACGGATGGGACGGAAGAAGAAGATAGACACATACCATACACAGACACATAGACAGATGCAGACAGACACCAGTCTTTGCTGCATACTTTTTTTGTGGCAGAGCTATATTTCTTGCTCTTCATTGGTTCCTTTGCTGCCTTTCTTGTTTTTGCTCTCTTCGAGAGCTGTAGTCTGTCTTTGTGGTCGGACGAAGTGAGAACTGTGCTTTTCTCGCACATTCTCTTTTGGAGCCATGTGCTTAGGCACAGGACAGAGTTCTCGAAACTCTCCAGTGTCGCCCCAGCAGTCCTCCCATCACTGGTAGAGCCTGTGGACAGATCTTCACTTTCTCTGGATTGCTGATTAGCATTCATTACTGTATCTGCATCATCGAATTCTGAATCGTTAGCTATCTAGCGGCTGAATGGCCAGATGCCGCATTTCCGGAATCCGGCAGTGATGTTTTCCATTGTAATTCGCACCTCCTGTGTGACTAATCATCTACTCGCCGCAGGCATTGTTGTATGCAGCCTTGAACAGACCGAAAAAATTTGCATCCAAGGGCTGCAACTTGTACGTTGTATGCGGGGGGAGAGACAGCTTGATTATTCCATTGTTTCTCGCGTATTCAATTGCATCCAAGTTCTTTGTGTGGCTGCAATGACCATCCAAAACTAACATCGCCTTGTATTCGTGACTGCAGAGGAGGTGTTTCACAAAGTGTTCTAAAAAGCGGACTAAAATTTTTTCGTTGATCCAGCTGTTGTACGAGACATGCTGCATTGTGCCATGAGGAGCTTACGCTGTCAGAGAGGGCCGAACCTGATTTCATGCAAACACCATCACAGGAGAAAGGACAAACCCGGTTGCACTTGTGCAAAACACTGCACTCACCGTTCTTGGACCTCTTACTGCTTGTTACTGCCGGAGCAGGCCTTTTTCCTGTCGATGCAATAAGTTTCGAGGTCTTGTGGACAGTCTGCACGCTGGTCTCTCCCCTGTTGAAGACACGGGACGGCGTGAGATGCTCACGGCAGATTATTTCTCAAAGGTGATCGAAGTATCGGTTCACAGTGCACTTCGAAAGTGACTGCGCTTTTGGGGGGGGGGAGCGCTTCCGCCTTCCTGAGAGAAATTACCTTCTTATTCCTCTTCATGCACTCACCCAGTCTGAGCCAGCAGTTTTCTTTTCCCTCTTGAAAGAACGGGCAACATTGTTACACTCGCACTAGTTCTGGACGAGTTTCTGGATGTCATTGTAAGTTAAACCAAAAAGAGCTTCTCTCATGGATAGAACATGCCGCACAACGACTTGTTCTTGCCGCTTTGGCCCCGAAAAGTGTTTGTGCAGCTTTAGGCCTTCACATTTCTTCAGCTTCGTCACTCTTCTGTGGAGTGCATCTTTCGGAACTCCAAAATGCTTTGCTGCACCGCAGATAGATTATCTATGCTCCTTGACGCTCTCCAGCGCTTTTTTTGCGTTTTCTTCGCACCAACAGGCAATACTTCTTGTTCTCTTGTATGTTGGGAACATCCCGAACAGCAGGAACGCACACCCAGAGCTTAAGCGCCAGCAACAAAGCCATTACGGTTACTTTAAAGCCATGGAGCGTATACAGTGTCGTGTTTAGCTCCATGGCTACTGAAATAATTTTATCGTTACAATAGGTGGTAAAAACAGTCCAAAACTTCGCATAAAGAAGGATAACGAATTGCTACAAATAAATACTTACATGAATCCAGAACGTTCAGAAAGTTAGCTTGCACAGTGCTAAAAAATGTAGCGTGCAAAAATGCGCACCTTTTCGAGCACTTTCTTGTTCACCAAGGCTCACTTCTACATTTTTTGTTCTCTTCCAGGAGAACCAATCTTGTCAATCTTTAAACCAGTTGCAGTGAACATGCGGCGGTGCATGTAGGCTAAATAACAAACTATTATGAACGTGTAAAAGTTAGAGGGCGCTGAGTGCTAAAGTGTTGCGTTTTGCCCCCCCCTCTCTCCCCCACATAGTGAAATCGAGAGCTTTATTGTGCTCCTCAGCGTCGAGGAATTCATGCGCAAAAAAACAATCATCTGCTGTGATTCGTTACGAAGTGCCGAAAGGATGAGTGATAGCAACTGCAGGAAAAGGGAAAACCGAGAAAATCGGCTGAAGGTTTATTGCCTCGTTCGCCTCGTTCATTGCCTTGCATGCAAATGTAGCATTGCAACCATTGGAACCTCTGATCTGATCTCTGCTGTTCATGCTGATACTACGACGATGATGCTGCATCATCGGAAACCTGCAGAAGTAACGATTCGCTGGGACCATCAGAAGCGCGGTTCCCTCATAATTTTCGATGACCACACATGGAGCTTCATTTCCTAAATTTTCACTGATTATTTCGCTATACTTTTTCACCACAAGACAGATGAACCCTCCAGGGTTTACGGACAAACATTGAGAAGTAGAATATTTTGACCAAATTGGTCTGTTTATTTGCCATGTCTCCCTTAAGACAGATTGTGGAAGAGTTTGACGCAGCTGCTGAATTGTTATTTGTGTGTGACGACACAATCAAGACACTGAATAATAGCAGTAAGTGGGCGAGTTGGTTTTTCCATTCTGACAGTGAAAGCGCTCAAAAAGACAAGGACGACAGAAAAGGAGAGACATACAAAGACACAAAGTACCCCACTGCGGTGGGTCAGTGGTTACGGCACTCGTCTGCTGACTTTAAAGACGCGGGTTCGATCCTGGCTGCGGCAGCCGAATGTCGATGGAGGTGAAATTCTAGAGGCCCACGTACTGTGCGATGTCAGTGCACGTTAAAGAACCCCAGGTGGTCGAAATTTCCGGAGCCCTTCTCTGCGGCGTCCCTCATAGCCTGAGTCGCTTTGGGACATTAAACCCCAATAGACCAATAAACCTACACATACAAAGTAAGCGCTTTGTATGTCTCTCCTTTTCTGTCGTCCTTGTCTTTTTGAGCGCTTTCACTGTCAGAACAAGACACTGAGCAAAGGCCAGTATAAGTGCTGCGGTTGACTGAAGCTTCATTTAGCCAGGTGGATGCAGCGGATGTTGTTCTATGGGAAATGCAACCTGTTTTTGAGGCTGTGTGTGTTGTTGTGCGTGATGAGGAGCAGGCGCCAGGCAGTGGAGGTGCGGTGATCGACCAGCTCCGCCACCTGGGCCAGGGTGTCTACTCGGGCAGCTTCTCGGGCACCCTGGGCCCCGAGCTGCAGGATGGCGAGGGCCGGCCTCGCCGACACGTGGCCACCATCCTGCACATCCTGCGCGATCTGCTGGGTGCCAGCCAGGGGTGGCGGGGACCACCCACCCCGACCACACGCCTGACCACCGCTCCGCTGCCCACTGGAGAGGTGAACCTGCCCGCTTCTTCGTCCTCGCCAGCGGACGACGCGACGACACCACCGGCGTCGCCGCGCCTCGACGACCTGCACCACCACCAGGAAGAGGAGCACCGGGTGCTCCGTGGGAAGCTGGACCAGATTCGAGCCACACTGCGCGAGAGGCGGAGGGCGAGGCGGAGGGCTGCGCCCTACCCGACGCCCGGTGCCACCTCTCCACCTGCCGCAACGTCGGACGAGCCAGTCCTGGTGTGATCCGAGAGTCCAACACAGCAGTCTCAGTGTGGATACCACTGTCGTCCATGTCCATGAAATGTCTGACCAGCGGCAGTAAGAGACTTTTATGCCACTCACTCCGTGATGGCGTCAGTTTGCTTTCACAGTTTTGGCAGGACGTGTCACGATCCCCTTGACTGGCCTCTGTTGCACGAATGTTTCCACCACCATGATGAGCATCATGTGGCCTCATGGGCAGAGAGCAAATTCTGCAGCACGGCCGAACAGCAACCGTAGGGAACAAAGAATGTCTAGCGACGACCAGGAGAGGTATTTTGGTGCCTGCAGCCCAGTAGTCCCGCTTGACTGAAAGCTTGCCTGTGAGGGCATGTCATGACAGAGGAGCTCTTTGATCATACCCAATGCGAAACGTCCCATGGAGCACATGCACCGAAATGCGGCGCCACGATTGGGCCAAAGCTCGAATGCGGCACCACGATTGGGCCGAAGCTCAAAGGTTACCACACTGTTGCAACGTTTTATGAGCAGTTATGTTACCTGTCTACAAGTTACATTCTTCAGAATGGTTGCTAACTGCTGCAGTGTTTTGGAACAAAATCAGTGAGGCAGATGCAGTAGCAAAGATCAGTAAATTAAAAGCAAAAGCAGTCAGTGCTCTTCAGCGCTTCTGAAGTTGATGACAGGCAGCGACAGCTTCTATTAGCCTCTCGTGGTAGGCACCTTTGTCTAACCTCCATCAAGCGGCCACAGGGTTTTGAAGTTGGCTTCTGCAAATGGTGTGATCGAGAAGCTCCGATGACAGGATGATGCTGGAGAATATTTTGCATTTTGGCAACTGCAGTTTGTAACCCTAGCACCGCACATCAACTGCGCTGGGTTCCCGGTGAGATTTGCACACGGCCCAGTTATAGAAGCGGCCCCACACTTTTTGAAACAAGTTTTACTTCATGCAGCCAAGAAATGCAGATTCCCAAGGCATTGAGTGACAGCAGCAGCGCAAAATGTTTTCAGTTTACTTCTCGGCTAATGTTTACTCAGTTGATGCGAGGTGTGGCTGCAGGCAGGATCTGTGTGCACGTCGTTGAGGATTGGTTGTGCAAGCACATTGAACCAAAGTTCGCAGTACGAACAGCTAGTGTTCCGAGGGTTTTTTTTTCGTTTTTTTTTTCCCGGCCCTCCTGCTTGCAAGCACCACCAACCTGTGAGAGCTCTATTTTTGTCTCAGTATTAGTTTCGTCTCCCTTTACATATTTTTATGACGTCTACTTGGCTTTCACGCTTTGTCCATTTTCTTTTTTTTGTGTGCCACCTTCACACAAATGGATATCAGTTCAGAGTGCATTAGTCGGAAGGTTTCCAGTCACGGTGACGTCACATCAAAGAACAAGCTTCTCCAGGAATGGTATGCAGTCGTGTGAAGTATTAATGCATGCAAGTTGCTCTACCAATCCGAGCTGCACCACAACTGCTTGATTCTCATCACCTGTAGGCTTTCGGTGTGGCACAAATGCTGCCAGTGTGAATGAGTACCATTTTGTGCTGTACAGGATTTGTCACCGCTTAGGTTTTAGTCGGAACGGTGTTTAGCAAAATGGTGTCGATAGACTGCTAAGACTGCATGGCGATGGTTGTTGCGGAGCTTATTGGTTAGGCTTAGCTGTTGCTAGGCCTTCTAATGTCGGAACTTATTGGTTAGGCTTAGCTGTTGCTAGGCCTTCTAATGTCGGAACTTATTGGTCAGGCTTAGCGGTTGCTACGCCTTCTAATGTCAAGTTTCTAATCAGAATTGCAGCAGCAGCCTTGAATCCATGCAGCTTCTTTTGACACCAGTGAAGAACACTCAGTAGAGAGCCTAGGACAAATGCCGAGGCTCTTTAGTCAAAGGAATATTTGTTGTTGCAAAGTATTTTTGTCTTTCCAGTGAACACTTGTGTCTGTTTACTGGCCCTCTTCAGATGTTCACTATGTTTTAACCAGGTATTGTTTTTAATAAGTTCACACAAAGAGCACAGCGCACTTGTAGTGTTGTGTACATAGATTATGCGGGGTGTCTCATACAACACGCACCAAGAGTAAAAGTATTTTTGAAGGTTCAGAACTGAAGCAGTATTTGTGGTGGTCACATCAACCGAGCAGAACAATATTTGTTTTATATTAACTTAACTGAATAACCGAAATTAGATTCTCAACTCTTGAAGGTACTCGAAACGTTTCTATTAGAAAGCTGTCGCTTGGCAAAATGCTCCTGGCTGCTCAACTTTTTTGGTGGCTTATTGTCATTGTAGTTTGTTCTTTGCTTGCAGAAGTAAGCGTGCGCAGTGAAAAATCTTTGGTTGGAGCGCCTATTTCGAGGAGTATTTATGCATCTCATGCAGTTCCAGGCTCAGTAACTAATAATGAATGTTAGCATCCGGTGCCCCTGTGTGATTATGTTTATGTTCTCCAGCTACACTGTACACCTTTCTATTTCGAACATGGTGAAGATGTAATTAGCACAGCAATGCAAGGACGAGAACAAAGAAATGGACAAGATGAGCACACTGACGAGCCCAAATTGCCACTCTTCTGTTTGCAACTTTCCTTTCGTAATAGTTCTGCTGCTAACGTCTTATTAATCTCAGAGAATGGAAGAACGCTTATGCTAGCTGTGCATGAACTCCAGCAGTGGCGCATCAACTTCATTATGCACCGTATTCCAATTTCTGTGCAAAGCATACTGGTGGGCAGTCTTTTCGAAGCTGAGTGGGTGATTGGAGTTTCACAGAATAGAACGCCACGTTGAAATAGACGGTGTTCTAGTAGATTTTACTACGTGCATTGATGAAATTGAGGTATGATATGGGAAATACGGAAGTGATTACTCATTGACATCCACCTAAGCAGAGCCATACGGCTACAAAGGAAAGCTATACAGCTTTCCTTTGTAGCCGTATGCCTGCTCTCGGGTGGATATCAATGAGTAGCCACTCCCTTATTACAAATCTACTCCACCTTGGGGGATTCCCCTAAACATTTGACCAACACTGATATGTGAAATGTGTGAATACATTTGAAATTTCAAATGAATTGGTAATAAGCGTAAATACACACGCAAAAAGGAATTGAGTTTACTGTTTGATTACCAGAGTTGCTGTTAGAAGCGTGTTTAAATTTTAAAATGTTCAGCGGTTTCGATTCTCCTGAGCTTGTGGTCTGTACACACCACCTCGTGCTTGTTACATTCTTTCCTTCTCTGCGTTGCAAAAGGGGCACGCAGGGAAACAAAAAGGGTTGAACTTAATTTGAGGACAGTGCTGTGAGTTGTGGAATGGAAAACTAGGTGTAATGCTGGAAGATAGCAACAGCCATCCTTGGGTAAGAGAACAAACTTGAGTTACAAATCGACAAGACATGGCAAGACGGCATTGGGAAGATTGGGAGGGAATAAGGTGGCCGCAGCTGACGGATTAATTGGGGGTCAGTGAGAGAGGCGCGTGTTCTGCAGTAAATGTAAATAAGCTGTTGGTGATGTATGTATTGATTGACCTTATTGGTGCCACTGGAACAAATTTTGTGAGATGTATGCGTGACAGCTGCCAGCGTGCTTATTGATGTTGATCGCTATGGTGGAAGATGCGGTGCGCTGGAGGACAGGGTTTTGACTGTAGTCATTGGGGATAGTGGCAGAGCCAAAGAAAAGTGCAGCAGCAGCATCCTGTAAGGTGTGTTACTAAGTGTTGTAATGGATGTAAATAGTGACTTCAAACCGGCACGGATTATCAAGTGAACACGAGAAGGGTTGTGGAAATAAGTTATTTCTAAGGTGAACATTATGCTTGAAATTGCGGAAAAAAAGTTGCTACCGGTGGCAAAATGTCTGCACTAAAATGGCGGACGTGTTACTCCGCTCACTGTTTCGCTAAATATTATTTGTGTTCTTTAATGGCATAAAAAAGCCAGCCTGTTTGCGAGGTGAAGCATGTGAAATTCACCTGAAACAAAGAAATCTCTGCTATGTGCATCATATCAAGCAAGTATTGCTGATGTGCCGAAGTTGCTTCGAAAACGACTGCGCTGGTTTTCATTGGCATGGAACAGCATCTGTAGGCCCATTGTGAGTTTCCGGGCATGTCTACTCCAGGTCGACTGCCAGAGGAAAAGGGCTGAGTGAGGAAATTTGAACAGAGCACTGCGTTACCGTCAGCTTAAGTCTGACTTTCTTTGCCAGTTAAAGGTGTCAATTCTTCTGAAAACCATGAGTTCTATGCTTATTCTTGTCACCATTAAGAACAGTCTACAAGAATATGCCAATATTCCTATAGTACTCATCTCTGGCAGTAGACTGCCCCTTTAACTGTGATGACTAGAGCAGCATCTGTGCTTGCAGAACACGCTAAGCTACTCGCCGTGCTTCATGACAACACTTAGTAGGCTCCTTTTTCTTGGAAGCATGAGATCAGTTTCTTACCAAGCTTCCTTCTCACTAAACTCACTTATGCAATTCTACACTGTGTATACCACTTGTTACTCCCATTGTCACCTTGCTTTGCCTCGCTATGAAGCCGCATAGCCATCTGTATTAGAGATAAGTTCTCTAACGGGCTTTTGTGCTCGATTCCATTTAGCCACTGCAGTCTTGTATGCTTTGCACCAGTGAGTGTTCCTTTCAGTGACCCCCGTAGGATTCTTATTTTTTAACCTCTTGGCTCATGTTGTGTGGGACACCCTGTCAACACTAGGCCTACAACACAGTTTCGAGCTGGAAGCTGTTGAAGCTTTAGTTTTTGGTTCGCGCTTGTTGGTCTGTTCGCATACAGACGGGCGGCAGTGTGAAAAAAGACGAGGGCGAATCTCTACGTCAGTTGCATCTGCCTTTGGTGTCCGTCCTTGTCTTTTTCGCACTGCCTCCAGTCTCTGTGCTGCTGAAGCAGCGAGCTGTTTGTCGAGTGTTCGACTGCGGCCTAGTATTTTTTCACGTCTTTGAGTGGAGTGTTCTCAAGTATTAAGTTAGGATGAAGAGATGTGGAATGAGTACAACACTGTATTTGCATACGTTTTTGTTTTCTTCACCTCCCTGGCTCTGCCATTGAGAGCTGTCTTGTGTAAAAGTTGAGTGCGTATTTTCATTTGTAACACTTGCCTACCTCAGTATTTTTGTTTAGTCAGCGTAGCTGCAGTGCTGTGCACAAATGGATGTTTTGGCAGGTGGTTGTGCTGCTGAGAGAACAAAAACAGAGGTGGAATTGCGTGGACCCGGTTTTGTTGCGTGCTTGTTCGTGGCTAGTAACGTGACCCTGGCACACAGGTAGAGTTGCATGAAAGGGCGAGTGTGTGGTGATGCGGGCCAGTTGCACATCCTGTGGCTGTTTCAAATATTAGCGGCACACCCTGTTCTTTTGTGCTGCCTGCTTTAGAAAGCGATGTGGCAACTATGCATGCCAGTGCTTTTTGATGCATGTCCCACTTTTGAAATTGGGAGTCACTCTCCATGAAATCCCCACTGTTCTGAACATTAGAGATGCGCATCAACATGCTTGCTTTTTTTCATGCTTTTGTTCACAGTGCAACAAGAACGGGACAGGAGACAAAAGAGTGACGCAAACAAGCGCTGACTATCAACTAGTTTTTCATGAAGAACGAAAGGCGTATATATACAGACATTAAAACACTTATCAAGTACATAGAAGTTATCTGGAAGGCACGTGGGAGTTTAGATAACCCAATTCCCTCTTGGATAAAGCAATGGAAGGGCTGCTGGTACACAAAGTACCTTTCTGGATTGTCGGCGCTTGTTTGTGTCACTCTTTCGTCTCCTGTCCCGTTCTTGTTGCGCTGTGAACAAAATCATGAATGCTTACCAACTCGCCCAAATTTCCGCCTTGCTGAACATGCTTGCAGTGGGGAAAGCCTCCAGTTCTTAGAACAGACACCCGCATTGCCATGGGCTCGTGAGTTCCCTTTCATACTGCATCTGCCTGCACATTGGTGAAGCAAAACATAAGCGGCTAAAAGTCTATGGGGTGGTGAGCATGGGAAATTTGCTAAACTATAGTGGACGTGCGTGGCATCAAATGGGAACGAGGTTTTTCATTCTGGCCACTTTTCAGCACGGTCTTTACAGCAGAAAACATGCTGGGGATGAAATTAACATAACCGTTGAAAGACATGATGCATTCAACATCTGGGTTGTATCAATATGAGCTCGCAGGGCGAGATAACATTGATAATAGCGCGGAAGTTTCACTGTAGAGCCTAGCCTCGTCTAGTTTTATGCAATTCTGTGTGCTGATGTATGTGTCCATAGTGTACAGGCTGTGACCTTTGTTTGTTGCTGGTCCCTCCAAATTGCACCGTTTGCAAAAACCAGTTCCCTGACTGACTTTTAGGAAATTGCCGCAGTAAGTGTGGTGATTAATACTTGAAGGCTACAGGTTGCTGCAGAGGAACAGTCGATACCTTGAGAAGTGGATACACGGACTGGCATTTCATTAAAAAGAAGCCAGGAACAGGAGCTACAGTTGTGGACAGAATAAAAGGAAAGCAAAACTGCACAAAAGCAGCTTTAGGAGGCATAATACATGCACAGTTGTTTGTGAGGCGAGTTATTCGGCACTCCAAATCTTGCACGAGTGAGCTAGCGTGAGGCAGTGTAGATAAATTTAAACCACATGGATGAATGATTGACAGCGTCATACAAGGAGTGTGGGCTGAAAAGAATGAGGGGATTTTTAAAGCAGGCATCAAAGGGTACAGTCTTTGTCAAAAGTAACCAGGCTCCACGTTGTTTTTCTTCTCGGTCGTGTATGTAAAGCTATTGTTATGCCAGCCCTCAAGGCCTAAATCTGTGGTATGGTAAGGAGAACCCCTGTTCTCACCTTCAAAGAACTTTTAGATCTTTAGGGAAGCCGTGAGGGCTCTGTTATACGAATGAGAAGCAAACCATGGAGCCTGGTTACTTTTGACAAAGACTGTACGAGGTGGCAAAATTTAAGACTCTCAAGTGAAGTTTTCTATGCTTACTGCGGTTGCAGAATTACTAGAACAGGCAAGCAGAGTTGGGATTTGTGCTGGTAAAATGACAACCATAGGTAGCCTCTTAAAGCTCATTCAACCAAACTCTTGTTTTAGGAGGCAGCTGGTCACTGACCCACTCTTGCAACTGGTATTGTTAGAGGGGTATTGAATGGCTTCCTTCCTGTGCGGCATCCAAGGTGTGTTACACTTCAGAGTGAGCACTTCACAGTTTAGAAGCCCCGCTAAAATATCCAGGTTGATAATCATCCTCCCCAACATGTGCAGAGCAGTTGTACCGTGCTTAAATTTTGTTGTACTTCTGGTGTGTACTCTCAGCATGTCTTAAGAGAGTAATTACTCATTGACATCCACCCAAGCGCAGCCACGAAGCTACAAAGGAAAGCTATACAGCGCTTTCTGTTCCCCTAAACATTTGACCAACACTGTTCCCACTTCGAGTTATGGATCAATTTGCTGTCGCCCTGCCATAAGCTTGCCGTCCCGGTTAGCTCAATTGGTAGAGCGACTGATCCGGTGAAGCGGTGGTCCTGGGTTCGAACCCCGGACCAGGACGAATTTTTCTTTGACTGTGAAGTTTCTGAGAAAGCTGTATAGCTTTCCTTTGTAGCTTTATGGCTGCACTCGGGTGGACGTCAGTGAGCAATTACTCCCTTATTACAACTCTACTCCACCTTGGGGGATTCCCCTAAACATTTGACCAATCTCAGCATGTCTTAATGCTTGTTTGCCAGGAGTGGCTGGTTATGGCTCCAACATCGAGAGTAGTGCATTGGCACTTCTTACAAGGACTACCAACTCTTTGTATTTGGGACGTACATGTTCAGGTCTTTCTTATGGTGGCTGTTGTGATAGGCGGAGTGTTAATTGGTTGCCCGTGAAAGGAAGATGCTGCAATGTACGTCCCATTTCATTTGTGGTTACAGCCATGCCTGAAGTTATCCCAGTGTCATGCTTGCGTTCTTGGTTCACGCATTAAGATAGCACTGTTGTCGTGATGTCAAACCAGTGCTTAAGGGGGGGACGAGGGTCTCATAACTAACTTTTTTATTTATGGCTAGAATCTCATGAAACTTTGCACACAGGTGCGTTTTTCTCTTCTGGTTCCAAATATGCAATCATGATTGAGCTGGTGGTCTTAAATCTTACAAAGTCTAGAATGTAATTAGGCAATTTCTTGTTGCTTTTATTTAGATGAATTGATAGCCAGACAGTTCCCATACCCGGTGACATTCTTTGTTTTTCTCTAAAGGCATGTCATCCTGATGTACTATGGCGAGAGCAAAAGGTCGCAGTATTTGATCCTGCAACTCGTCAAGCTAATTGTAAATTGCCATTTATACGTGGCCTAAACAAACAAAGTAAGAATGTCATCGGGTATGGGAACTCTCTGGCTATCAATTCATGTAATTGAAAGCAACAAAATGCAATGAGAAAGTTCATTAAAGCTGCATAAGAAGTTACCTAATTACACACCAGAATTTAAGATAACTTTTGGTCTAAGACTACCAGCTCAATTGTGACTATTTTTAGAATCGGTAAAGAAAGATGCATCTGTGTGCAGAATTTCATGAGATTCTAGCCACAAATAGAAAGGTCAGTTTTAAGACCCTCGCCCCCCCCCCCTTAATAAACGATAGAGATGGGTTGGCAAACACCACTTTGCAGTCATGACCGTGTCAGTAGTTGAGTGGTGTACCGCGACTGTTAACGGTCCCTGTCGGACATTTGTCCGCCTGGAGGCGTTACTGCCTTGCGTGGTAGTGTGCACAGTACTGGAGCGAAAAAGGAAATTCGGGACTGTTTGTCACTTTTGAGGATATCAACAACGATTACATGCAAATGGCCTACGAATGTACAGCCTGTTTTTGTGCTTTGCGACGGTCGACCAGTATTTATCTGTTCACGTTTTTGTCCTTTCTCACCGTGCACTCACGCGACGGTCTCCCATCATAATCCGAAGGTGTACTGATCGGAAATAAAGCCTGGTCAACAACCCTTCTTTTCCTGTGCCTGATTCTTTACTCCAAGCAAACCCACAGTGCCCAATGGCATTATTGGGAGGGATACAAGGTTTTTGTACAACAAATCCAGAGTGCTTTGTCTCACATCACTTGGCTGTGAATTTCATTCCTTGATGGTTTGTACAAAAAAAAAAAAAAATTCAGGGGTGACTTTGGCTCTCTAAAGTGCTGCAAGGCGAAAGCCTTTCCTGGCGCACTGTTTGGCATTGACTGAGAGACTTTTTGTGCGGTACTAGTGCTTTATTTGACTACACACTTTGACTGCCGACTTTGGCTGCTTCTTTAGCACGACTCTCTCTCTGCTTCGATGAGTTCGGTTGTATCCATGGCTCTGTTCGCAGTAATGAGGTATGTAATGAGGTCACCCACGGATGCCTTACGCCCCCTGTCGGAGCGGACGACAACTACTTTATTAGTTGTCGTCTCCTCCAAAAGGGGACGTAGGCGTCTGTGGGTGACCTCATTACTGCGAATCCGTGCACTCTGACATCATAACCATTTCGACCAACCGAAAAATGTGACTCCTCTGCTGACAGCCTTCTGTCGACAACGATGAGGCATTTAAGGCTTTTGCCTTAATAACACTGGAGGGTGTTCGTCCTAGAGCTGTATGGCCCCACTTTGTTACTATGATTGATTCGTGAAGACAGATAATGCAGTGGGTGCAAATGGGATGAAACTTCTGAACTTCTTCTACATGTGAATTTGCCTCCTAGGGATTACATGAAGTTAGTACGTAGCAAACTAAGAGCCAAATGGCAGGCTTCGTGGGAAAATGAAGGAAACAACAAGCTGCGTACCATAAAGCCCATTTTAAAAGAATGGAAATCATGCCGCCATAAAGAGCGTTTTATCGAAGTAATTTTATGCCGTTTACGCATAGGTCACACACACATCACCCATAACTTCTTAACAAAAAAAAACAAACCTGTTTGTGAAATGTGTGGTGATGAGCTCACAGTTAATCACATTTTAATCTCTTCTTCGCATCTCGAAGAACTTGGGAAAAATTTTTTTACTGTATTTTCCAATGAACACATTCCATTTCATCCCGCATTGCTTTTAGGCGAACAAGCACTCGTCGAGTTTTCGCTTGTTTGTAAGTTTCTAAAGAAAGCCAATGTTTTAAATCTATTGTAATGTAACATCTACACACTTAATGCTAACCTTGTGTTTGGTGCATGGTAGCCACAGTTGCTTATGCGCCATGAAACCCCATATAACGAACTTGTAAACTTCTGTTTGATCATGCTAGACTGAGTAGGAGATCTTCAGACTGAGAGCTGTGTGGGTGTTCTCTGGAACCACCCAGCCCAGTTCCTTGCTCATACTGCTTGTGCTAAGAAAGCGATCATGATTATTATAAACCGGATCCCATGCAGGATGGGCATATTCCAAAATACACCTGACGTATGTGTTGTATGGCGCTTCTCCAACCTCTTACGCTGAAGAAAACTAAGGGATCATCCTGCCTTTCTAGCTACATTAACATGTGGTAACCATGTACTGTCCTCAATAAAAATACCTGGTCAATTATACGCAGTTCCGCCCCGCTGCGGTGGCTCAGTGGTTACGGCGCTCGGCTGCTGACCCGAAAGATGCAGGTTCGATCCCGGCCGCGGCGGGCGAATTTTGATGAAGCCGAAATTCTAGAGGCCTGTGTGCTGTGCGATGTCCGTTCAAGCTAAAGAACCCCAGGTGGTCGAAATTTCCGGAGCCCTCCACTATGGCGTCCCTCATAGCCTGAGATGCTTTGGGATGTTAAACCCCAATAAACCATCTTATACGTAGTTTCTGTTTAATATCATTTGTCTGCTGAGGGAATACGGTCATCGAACTTCATTTTTACTTTTCCTGGTGAAGCCAGCACGCTTGAGTACTGCAGCCATATCATTTGCGCAAGTTTCAAAGGTTGAGGCTTACAAGCGTTGCCAAGGCTGGCGGGATGGATGGATGGATAGGAGCGCCCCCTTTGAAACGGGGTGGCGGCAGTTTCCACCATGCTCGGCTTTTTTTTCTTTGTTTCTGTTTCACTCTGTTGTAAATTCTCATTAAAATTCGCCATCTTATTCAGCTACGGTTTCCTACACTTCTAGCCTTATGTCGCCTGTCTGCTTTTCACCCACCAATCCTCCAATCGCTTTTTGCAGAGTTCCACTGCAGATTTATTTACGTGACCATTGCTATCTTTAAACCCTAGGGCCTCGGGAAGAGTGACCGCTCCTGCATCGACATCCGGATGGATACCATCACATTTGATTATGAGGTGTTCAATTCTTTCCACAGATCGACCACACACTGCACATGTGTCATCTTCGCTGAATTTCTTTTTGTAGCTGCGCGTTCTAAGACACCCTAGCTTCAAAGAGTAGGGCACTGCCTCTTGAGTTATCATAGAACAATTCCTTCCTGATCTGCCTTTTCCAGTATCGATATAGTTCTACACTATGCTTCTTTCCCATTGAAGTAATTGGGTGCGCTACCACCTGCTGAGGTGGTGATCCACCTTTGTTGGGGTAGGGTGATGAGTAATATGGGGAGGGGCAACTCCGCCAGCAAGCACTGTATGATCAAGGACCTTAATGCAGAGACCTCGTACTGGTATCGAGTAAAAGTTTCCTCACTCCCAGCGAAAGCAATATGCCATGGTACAGCTGGTAGTGTAGCTGGTGGTGGTGCTTGTGGTTAGACTTGTGGTGATGCATCGGTTATACAATCCACTCCTATCCAATCCAATGTAATCTAATCTAATGTAATCCAATCTCATGCAATGAAGGTCAATGGTGGTCACCGGCCGCGGCACGGCGAAGGCGTGAAAGTGCAAGTAGTATTGCTTTCGCAATAATAGTATTTCTGTAAACAGTGAGCTGGGTAGCACTTTATCCACCATTTTTGTGCAGACAGATTTTGCTGCGACTGAAAACATAGATTGTTTTTGCTAAATTTTCGAGCGTAACGTGCATCTTCGAAACACGAAGTGATTCCACAATTCCCTAGTGCGCTTACCTGACACACGAGAACATTTTGATGTTATTATTTCAAACAAATCTGACACTTTGTACGGAATTCTGCACATTGGTGTAGAAACTTACCCGCTGGTCTTTCACACTCGAAAACTAACAAATTTCCTTTCATGAGGCATGCATATATTACTCAGGCGAAAAATAATTGACTTCAATCAAAATGAAAAATGGCGCCTGAAAGGGTTAAATAACAATCCGCAGCATTCTCTTGACACACACCTTCGATCAAAAGGTTGCTTACCGAGGCCAGTCACGTAGTTTACAGGGTTCTTCAGTTAAAACGACAAACCATGCCGTTCAACAAGGGCCCAAGAGGGAAGGTGTCCCATCAGGCTCCACCCGCTCTTTTGTTGTAGTCTCGCGCTGATGGTGACAGAACAAGGCACCACAACGGCCAACATTACTATACTCCGTTTCATACATAGCAGGCAACGCTGCGGAGGTTGCTGAAGTAGTGCGTCCGTGAAACTATATTACTCCGCCAGGTATCATTCGATCTTCTCGAAACTCCGGTCATTGTTTGGACGAATACAAAGAGCGGTATAAAACTATCTATAGCATTGAAAATCACGGTCGAAGCTGTGAGGCGCTCAGTGTTCGGGCTCTCTGGCCATAATTTTCACGGAGTGTGAACTACTTTTTGGGCGCGGACTGAGTAGGAGCGATTCGCCCTACCAACCGCGTATCATACTGCCACGTGTGCTTTTCGCTTCTCAAAGTCTCGATGAGTCGCAGGACGAAAGTGTGGCAAGAGCCGAAATGAAGTCCAGGAGGTGCCAGTGACAGCACTTAGATTTGTCGCTACGAAATATGCTTGTGTTAGCTTTGGTTGTGTGGCGAACTAATTTTCAGGTGTGTACTCAGCTAGCATAAACAGGTGCGCTAGCTTTGGCAGCGTTGCCTGCTATGTATGAAACGGAGGATAGAAGGGTTCCAGTAATGTTGACAGTTACCTTATGACTGTAGCCTCCCCGAGTCCCATCGACGAGACAAAGCAGCAGACGCGCCGTTCTTGGCCAGGGAACCCTTTATCCAGATAGGGTGTGATTTAGTGGGGTCCTTGAGAAAAATTTAACTCATCTCGCGACAACGCAAGGCCTACCAGTCATCAATTGCTTCAGTAATAAACTTTATTTTGTAGACGGATACTGTTATTTTATATATGTAACAACTGCATTCAGTCTATTTTGACGGTAGCACCACACTGATTCATAATAAGTATGTTTGTTGTAACTGCAGCCGTTATTGTCGATATTCGTTATCTGAGGTGTATTTCTAATGCAACTACCAACTTTTCTGAACATGTTAGACTTTTTGTAACTGCTACTTCTGTGTGTTACTTATGCAGTTTCACTAAAGGGTCCCCGCAGCAGTTTTCACCGAAAGCAAGAAGACCTGAAACACTGATAGGTATTAAACCACCTATTATCCTATTTATTGAAGTAGAAGGGTTTATAGCGCAAAGACACGGACAAGAGAGACGAAACACGCACACAAAACAAAAACGATAAATACAAGCATCTTGTTGCACATGTAAGTGTGGAGCACGCGTGGCCCGGTTTGAGGTGACAAAGGTTCTTCGTAAGAGTAAAGACAGGAGAGCACGGATAAGCCTGGAAGCCTACCACATACAGAAACTTGGCAGCGAGTGCATCAGCGAACCTTCTTTATCTCTGTTCCAGGCTGAGACTATTTTAATGCAGCTACCTGCTGATTCGATGGGAAGATAAACGGAAGTGTGATGCCCTTGCCTACCCGCGCATGCGCTCGCGATTTGATGGCTCTGACACAACCCTTGATTTTGTATTTTTGTCATCTTTTCTGTCACGATCCTTTGGCCTATAGGTGTGGCTTTCGACGAATAAATCCAGTTGACAGTTAGCGCTTGTGTGTGTTTTGTCTCTTGTCCGTGTCTTTCTTTGTGCTATAACATTTTTACTTCAATATGAACTACCAACTCACCCAACAGGAAGTTTTAATTTAATGAAGCTTATCCTATTATTATTATTATTAGCTCATGTTGCAACAGGTATATCTGCGACTGAAATGGTCCTCCACCTTTTCATTATCAACTCTTACACCAGAGCAAGCCAGCTAACAAAAATTACAGCTCGGGACCCTGAATCAGTTGGCCAACTGATTTTTTTTTTTTAATGCACGGCACCTGTTTTGTCTACAAACATCGTTGTGCTTTTTGGCGAGCCTATGACAGCTCCTCACCGCTGATGTTGCGTGTGCCTTACAAAGTTGAAAGCGAGAATTCACAAAAGAGTTTGGCACTGGATGCATTTGTAGGTGGAAAGAATGCTCAGTAAAGTGTCGCACAGACCTTTCAATTGTTACACCATTTCTGCGCAATATTTTATTACTCCCGAAGCCTCACCCCACGCTCTGGCATTTCTTTTCTTGTTCATCCTAGACACTAAAAGTGAACAGAATTTGACACTATTCTTGTGAAACACCATGATGAATACCATTTGAAGATACTAGTTAAATGCAGAGCCATTATCAGCATTGAGAAGGCATATTGTAAACGGCTTACTTTTCTAGAGTTCCATACTTCGCAGGTACTAAATTTTGTGAAAGTGGTAGGTCTTGCAGCACCTCCTTTTGCATAAATTATCAGTGGGACCAATTTTTTTTGCAAAGTCTTTATCATCCACGAAAATTGGGTCTTGACAAAATTAATTTGTTTGCAGATTATGTTTCTGTAAAGTACAATGATTTGTTTCAAGCTTGCTTTTCCTTGGGAAAATTTGCCAATAACGAGGTGACAGTGTGTGCTGCTGTGTTGAAGCTTTACGACCAAGGCACATACATGCGCCTAGCATTGGCCACAAGCTAGGCTGCTCAAGACACAAAACAACTTGTATAAAAATATATTTATTTTTTTCCTAAACAACTTCAAGCCCACTTGGGCCAATGCACAGAGAAGTTCTGAAGGAGGCCAGGAAAGAAGCAGCAGCAGCAGCCATAAAAGAATGCGCTATTAATGTATGTACACGGGCGCAGAGAGCGGTAGGGATGCAATTTTCTTCAGTTGCACGTCCCCTTAAGAAAGCAGCAGCAATTTGCATGGAGTGCACAAAACATTGTTGCACACAGTTCCCACACTTCTTCCAGCGCCAAAAGGAGGCACAAGCTTAAAGAGAACACGTTTAAGTTCCATATAAAGCACGTAGTCCTTTGCGGCAAACGAGAGTGATTACTAAAAAGCGCCATCGCCAACACAAAAAATCGCTTCTACATGCTTAAAACTACAGCGAAAAGTGATAGAGAAAAAACGCCACGTAATTTGTTCCGTGCATTCTCAAGGCACTTTGACAAATGGCCCACCAAAATGAATAGTAAATATGCCAACAACTTGAGCACAGGCTGACCCAGGTGTAAACATACAGTGGGTGCAATGCACCCAAACGAAACAACACTATAAGGTGCTCACCAAAACTGAGCTGAAACTGGCGAGAACTGCGTTCGAGAACACAGACTTCACAGTCGGGAGATAAAAAAAGTTAGTCGGCAAACTGCACTGTCCGTAGTGCGTCCTCGTCGAAGATCTCGAACACTGCAGTCGCACCATCGTTGAAGACGAACGACAGGCCACCATCGATGACGAGACAGGCATCGAACATTCTCGACTTGACCTCGATCCTGCAAATAAATGAGCGCCATCTCAGCTAAACAAGCAGCAAACAGTTAAGAGGGGATGAGGGTCTAAGAAATAAATTCTTATCAACGAAGTCACAACTATGAAATCTTCAGGGAACATGCATTTTTACGTGCTGATTACAAATATGTAATTTAATTTTATGTGCAACAAGTCCTTGTGCACTTACGTAATATGTCAGGTAACTTTTGCCGAGAGAGTGAAATAAATTCTGCAGCAGGGAACTTGTTTGATTGCATGCCATTGATTTCTCTTGACATCAGGCTATGCAATAAGGGTGAAATTGTCATCCTACCTGTTATAGAAGCTGAGTTATAGGATTTTGAAATCATCAGTTCCTTCCAGTTTGTGAAGTGGCAAATTCAAAACCCTGTAACTCAACTTCCTTGATAGGCAGGATAATAATTTTGCCCTTATTGCATAGTTTGATGTCAAGAGAGGCCAGTGGCATGTGTCCTAGCAAGTTTATTGAAAGCAAAATTTATTGAAAGCTGTTGGCAAAAAGTTGCATAACACATTATATAAGTGCAGAAGGACTTGTTGTACATAAAATTAAATTACTTATTTGGAATCAGCATGCAAAGACAGATGTTTGTTGAAGATTCCGTTATTGTGACTTCATTAAGAAATTTTTTTTTTTGTCTAAGACCAGCTTCCCCCCTTAATGAGCACCTGAACCTGAATCCTGGAACACCACCCACCTCTTGGCAAAGCCACGTGGTTTGCTGTTGAAGTCGGTTCCTGAAATAAAAGAATTACGAGATTGTGTTCAGAAGAAGCCTCATGCCAGTTGGCCCAAACACATTCAGTGCAATGAGAGACAACAGGCCGACGACTGAGGTAAGGTACAACTTCAAACCATAATGAACAGAAATGCTTCTGACCAATCAGGGGATAAATATACTATCGCTTACTTGCAAATGATCATTTCCATATGCAGGTAAAAGCAGCTGGAAACATGCGCAAAAACAAGATACTATGTATTTACTCGCATAAGGATCACGCTTAAAAAAAAAAATTTGACGCAAACTTAGGGGTGCAATCATTACGCGGGGTAAACTTTTAACAAAATATTTTTGAGCCCCAAAAACGCAGACAAGTTGCAGGTCAGACTACCCTTGTCACTCGGGCGCGCTACCCGCGGTTATCGCGAACCGAGCTCGGCGATCTCGGCTTACGTCGTTAACCGAGAAAATAGAGTGCAAAAAGCGCACGAGCTGGCCCGCTTCAAGAATGTGCTTTCTTCGCACTAAATCACGTTCCAAGAGCAACGCATCAAAATAGGTAGTGTGTATAGTGCCACGCGACGGCGCCTTTATGCAGCCTTCGATCTCGTCCGATGGCGCAGCAACAGCGTGCAACAGCAACGTCCCGCGGCGCTCAAGCTACACATTTTACCGCCGTTACACCAAAAAATGTCCGGTCCCTTCCGCAGCGTTAAAGTAGGTGACAAATTTGCAATGCTCACAGCACCGGAATCCGCGCACTTAACGCAATGGTGCCGCCCGCGAGTGCGGCGAACGATGGCGCAGTGTGTGCTCCTCCCTAGTCGTTGCTAGGCCTAACTAGTTTCGTATCGAAGCCAGTGCGGGGGCACTTTTGAATTGACCAATGCTATAATGAATGTTCTACTTATGGCGCTGCCTTACTAACAACCTAATTGTTTCATATTGAAAGAAATATATATGATCGATTTCAGCGACGCCTTAGCAGCGGAGCTGGCGTGCTGGCGGGTCAGTCGCGCTGCAACAGCAGCAGCTGCTAAGCGGCTGCGAACATAAAACTAGCTTGTATTGCAGTTATTACTCCTACCAGCAACTCGGTACAGGTCAGCGATCCTCAAGGAGGATTCATCTTTGACATTCCCATATCCCAGGGCTTATTATGCGGTGTATTCGGCTGTGGAGGCAGTGCGGCAACCGGACTGCGCCGTCAGACGGCACTCTCGACACTGTGCCAACTGCGCTGCAAGATATTCGCAAATGTCGCTTCACTCTGGATCCCTGCATCACTTCGTTCGTTGCACCGCAACCCAGAATGGTGGCGAGCCTTGTGACAACAGCAAACCGTGATTCGAGATAACCACGTTTAGACTGCAGGTCAACCAACAGGCAGCTGCCGCTGCAATGCTGACAGAGCAAGATGGTCATCTGCACGTGCCATCTGTCAAGACAGATGGCAAGCACAATTATCGTCAGCTAGACTTGGCAGAGGAAAAATTGCAGTGGCAAGCTTGGGGTGCAATCATTACACGGGGAATAAAAAAAAATTGAATTTTGCCAACAAAATTCAGGGGTGCCATCATTATGCTAGTAAATACGGCACGTTACGCCATTTAGCAAGTGACACTTTTCGTAACTGCACTTTATTGTGTGCGCTTGGCATGGGTATAAGCACCAAACCACCTTGTTACACATCGCTTCTTCTGTGTATGCCTCAACCATTCTTCGTATTGAGCCATTTTTTTTTACCTTCCGCACTCTGAACACTTGCCACCCCGTTATACTGCATTGCACTACCACCTGTTGTGTAGTGATGTGCACCTGAAGCAAGCCTGCTGACTATTCTCTTCATTTCATATGACAAATTAGTAGCAGATCCCAGGCACGCAACAGCGTTTGCAAATTTCCTTTGCAGATTTCACAAATTATTCCATGTTACATTCCCAGGGGGCTTTATGTCTCACTACAGGCGCATTTTTTTGTTCCCCATCAGGTGTCAAACGAAGCACCCACAATCATCCCCATATACCAATATACTTGTACACCTTAAGTACCGTATTTACTCGCGTAATAGGCGCACTCGCATAATAGGCGCACCCCTAGTTAGGGCGCGAAAAATCAGATTTTTTTATTTCCGCGCATAATAGGCGCACCCCGAACTTGGCACTGTGATCAATACTGTACTTGCACGATTGCAAGCTGACGCCTCGCCACCCCCGCTTCTCAATCTTTATTTTAACGAAGTTTTTGCTGAACTGACTACTAGTCCCTACTAGTGCTGCTGCCGTCGCAGCTGCTGCGGACCCACAGCACGTACAACGACATCACGTAGAACAGCCGCACACAGTTTTCAGGGATGCTCACTTTAAACGTCTGTTTGGAAAGCTTCATCTCCAGCCGGAAACGTTCCCGACTTAGGCCCACGAAAACCTCGGCGCTTGGAGTCGCGTACGAAAATTTAGGGACGCCGCAGTCGCAACTGCCGCACTTCTCGGCCATGTCGTATTTTCCGACCTGCCGCACGCTTGCCGTGTTCGAGAGCAAACTCCCAGCCGTGTAGCTGTTCCGTCGAGCTAAAACAGCAACGCTCCTCCGCGGCAAAGCCATAAACCACGATAACTATCGCGCTACCGCAAATCCCGGCACTTGACAGCAACAACAACAACAAAAAAAACGAGCTGGAGATGCTGATGGCGATATAGATAGCGAAAGCTCGCGGCGGAGGAAAACGATGATGATGATGATGAGCTTGGCCTTGGGCGCCCTCCGTGGGCGGCGTCTGGAAGCTCCTGCGCACGTGCGTGGCCTCCGCAATCAAGCGCCCGTTGCGCGCAGCCGGAGCCGATAGCGGAGGCCTCGGCGCGTGCATTCCAAAGGCTATTCCCGCGTGTGTCGTGGAAAGTTTCGGTGCGGCCCTTACACGGATCTTTTTTTTTTAACATTTTCTTCGCGAAAACGGGGTGCGGCCCGTACACGAGTGCGTTTACGCGGTGTGTTCAATTTTGCGAGTCGAAAAGTTTCCGGAAATTTTACCCCGCGTAATAGGCGCACCCCGAACTTTGAGCCGGATTTTCTGGAAAAAAAGTGCGCCTATTATGCGAGTAAATACGGTATATCTCACAACGATAACCTCAAAAATGGGCTGTTTTCTGTGATTCAAAGGCTGCCCTAGAGTGTCTTCAATCTGCCTTGACGCATAGATACCATGAGCAACATGTAGCGGGGATACGATATCTACACCACCAGGCAATCGAACAGGATCCCGTAATCATCTTCCTGTGGGTACCAGGCCATAGCGGCATGGTTGGTAACACCTTAGTTGATGATGCTGCTCGATCGGCTTGCGATACAACCAACACTGTCCGCATACCACTAACAAGAGCTGACGCAGCAAGGCACCTTCAACTGCTGGCCCAAAATGTGACTGTACAGTTGTGATCTATCCCTGGAGAATGGACACCCCGCTCGCACCATTTCGACCTCCTGCTCGAACTTCATATACCATTCGGCCTCCCCCGCAGTGATACTCTGCTGTTGTGCCGCATGTGGACGGTAGTGGCGTTCACAAACGCCTATTCCAATCTCATCGCAATGGCAGACTCTCCAGAGTGTGAGCAGTGCGGTTGCGATCAAACAATTGGGCACCTCCTCTAACTGCCCTCGTTTTGTTTTGAGCAAGAACGCGGTTTCCTGACTGCTACTCTCTGCCGCTTGGACTCGCGTCCTCTAACAGAGTCCAAGGATCTGGGGCCTTGGACACAACCTTCCTCACAAAGGAGAGCGGTGAAAGCGCTCCTGAGATTCTTAAAGGACTCGGGGTTGTGTTCCCATCTATAATCTAAGTTTTTAGTGCGTGCCCTCTGTCCCCGTGACATAGTGGTTGATGGACACTTGAACAACTAATTTCGTTGCCTCTCTTTTTCCTTTTTTTTCCCTTTGTTCCCCTCCCCACGTGTAGGGTAGCCTACTGGGCATCGCCTGGTTAACCTCCCTGCCTTTCCATCCATTTCTCTCTCTCTCTCTTAACCATAGACAGCTCCAAATTCTGAAATGCAATTGTGGTGGGCCGATGACTAGAAACTACTGACTCCCACTTTTCCGTGCTAAAGCTCAGTTCTAGAATCTCCACCTACTGTGCATAAATCTCAACCAAATCTTGGAGGTCTTTCTCCAGTTGTCTGCTAGAAGAATGACATCATGAGCATCATCGCTGCCACGGCAAAGGAAATCATAATGCAGTCATTCATCATACTGAAGCACAAACAGGCAAGGCTGAAATAAATGTTTGTGCTTCGACCTAACAAAGAAAGTTCTACCTCTTTCTACTCGTTTCCAGTTCTCTTTCAACACCTCGCACATTGATCGTAAGAGGAGTCACAAAAAAAAAAAGTACATCCCTGTCCTCTTTTAATCCGAACGCTTGCCCAATCCTGCCAACAAGATTGCTTGATTCAACAAGCCTGTCCTCACCAAACACGACGGGGTCCCGGATGGTGTACGCCATGAGGCACTTGGAAGGGTCGAAGATGAGCGAGTTGTTGAAGCTGGTGGTGATGCGCTCGATGAGCTTGGAGTCCCGCGTCGGGAGGTCCACGCCCGTCTCCGAGGTCACTGCACACGCCAGGCGTAGTATCAGACACACTTCTGTCCTCCTTTTCATTTACTACAGCAAGTACATCAAAATCTGCCTCAACTATCCTCCATTTCATACATAGCAGGCAACGCTGCCAAAGCTAGCACGCCTGTTCGCACATGGCTAAGTCCGCACGCAAAAAGTAGTTCACCATACAACCAAAGCGAACACGAACATATTTGGTAGCGACAAATCTTAAGGGGGCTGCGAAACACTGCTTGGGGGGATACCGGCTATACTTCAGGTGGGTTCTTTATGTCACACAGATGCTGACCTAAAAAGAATTACAGGAATCGATGCACAGAAACGGGAGTTATTCAGTGGAGAAATTTCAAAATACAAGCAAACAAAACGCTGCCCTCAACTCGATTTTGGCGGGGCTTCCCATTCCTACTTCGCTCTCCCAATGACGGCACCTGGCGCAACCAATCAAAACAGCCTGCCAGAGCACGTCGCAGAAGTTTGTATTCCATGGTTGCCTGCTCTCTGTAACTCGTTCTTGCTGAGACTGGCAGCGTCATTTCCATGCCAGAGCGCCCCTGGTGGTGTATTTTTATTTTACTTGCTTTGCAGGGCTTTTATCTAAGACAAACAAGTTGTTTTTGTTGATCTAATATAAAACGCAGACAGGTGACAAAATGTGTCTCTCTTTATTCACACAATTTGCAGTATATTTACTGTTTGTCCGATCAAGCTCGCGCCAGGTGATGTCATATCCGCTGCTAAAAACCCGCCACTGTGTGGCGACACCATCAGAGCCATGGAGTTGTTTTTGGGAGGACATTAAAATATTAAAAAACGGAATATACGCGGTATTACCGACGCTAATAGCACCATTATAACTCACTGTATGCAATCAACAGGCAAAACAGTTAACTAAGATTGTGTTTCTGGGCCCCTTTAAGGGGGGGAGCTCGTCTTAGAAAAAAAAAAATTTTCGCTAATGAAGTCACAGTAATGGAATATTCAAGAAACATGTATTTTTGCATGCCGATTTCAAATATGTAATTTAATTTTATTTAAGTCAAGTCCTTGTGCACTTATATAATATGTTATGTTACTTTTTGCCGAGAGCTTTCAATAAATTTTGCTGCAGGAAACTTGCCAGGACGCACGCCATTGGCCTCTCTTGACATCAAACTATGCAATAAGGGCAAAATTATCATCCTGTCTATCATGGAAGTTGAGTTGCAGGGTTCTGAATTTGCCGCTTCACAAATGGGAAGAAACTGATGATTTCACAATCCTATAACTCACCTTCTATAACAGGCAGGATGATAACTTTACCCTTATTGCATAGCTTGATGTCAAGAGAAACCAACGGCATGCAATCTAACAAGTTCCCTACAGTAGAATTTCTTACACTCTCTCGGCAAAAGTTACCTAACATGTCACATAGGTGCACGAGGACTTGTTGCACATAAAATTTAATTAAATATTTCGAAACAGCACGCAAAAAGGCATGTTCCCTCGAGATTTCACAGTTGTGACTTCATTAATAAAAATTTATTTCTAAGACCCTCTTCCCCCCTTAAGTGCAGTGACTGGCACCTCCTGGACTTCGTTTTACCTCCTGCCACATTTTCGTCCTACAACTCATCGAGACTTCGCGAAGCAAGAATTACACGCAGCGGTATGATACGTGGTTGGTAGGGCGAATCGCTTCTACTATATCCGTGCCCAAAAAGTAGTTCACCCTCCGTGAAAATTATGGCCAGAGAGCCCGAACACTGAGCGCCTCACAGCTTCGGCCGTAATTTTCAGTGCTACCATATCATTTTATACCGCTCTTTGTATTTGTCGAAACAGTGACCGGAGTTTCGAGAAGAACGAATGATATACGTGGCGGAGTAAAATGGTTTCACGGACGCACTACTTCAGCAACCTCCGCAGCGTTGCCTGCTATGTATGAAACAAAGTATATGCTCCCTAACTTCCAGAGGCGGAAAATTTCGACTTCTGCAATAACAACAAAACTTGGGGCCTTCATAAGCACATTCTTAAAGAAGACAGAGCAATGGCATTTAGGTTGCTTGCTGTGGTGTCTACGAGTCTCTAATGCTCTTGCGATTCTCCTGTCCAGACTCTGCTCAGAACCAGTTAAATTGCCCGTATATGGTGTGCATGAGTCATCATCATCTGGAAAGTTCCAATACCTCCCACTGCATTATCATGTGACATCATACTAACACCACCTACAATCCACCTTAATCCACCCACTAATACACCTTAATCCATTTTTGTGGGTAGGGCAACTTCAAAATTTTGGAAGTTCTCAGATTTTAAAATTTGACGGTGCCCTGTGATTGGTCCACTGGTCATCACATGGGGCTTATGACATCACGACTATCTCGCCCAATCAGGAAATTTCATGACAGAGAAGCTGGATATTTTTTTGTAAGACCACAACCCAAGTGCTATTGCATTAAAATGTGAAATATCCCACGGGAAGCATCAAATAGCTGTATTAATATGTTAGCATTAGAATGCCTACCATTGCAAAAAGCGTCCAGTGCTGGTGTGCGAAGCCTTGGTTTAAACAAGGCAAAGGAAAAAAGAATCTCTCTCTCCACTTTCAGAGGAGGGAAAGTGGGAAAGGGTGACGCTTATGTGTGAGAATGCAAAAGCATTGAAGTGCTGAGTCATGCTATGTTGTAAAATGATTACACTATGACTACGAAGCATGACATTGCATACTTTGCACAAGCTCTATGCACCTGACACTACATAACTTTTAAACGGTGGATGCAGGTCTTGAATATTTTATTATTAAAGATATTATAATGAAATTAGGTGTGTAGTATACGTGTTTCTTCTTCCTGTTTTCAAAAATATTAGTTTCAGTATATCTCAATTAGTTTCGACATTATAGAAAAATAATTTAAGACTAATTAGTTAAATTCTTACAGGTCATTAAGACACTTTCTATATTTTTTGGTTTCAATTGAAATGGGGCTATAGGCAAAGACCTGCCATATGGAGATATGCTAAGTATACTGTTGTTGAAGTACATTATCATATGAAAATGTTAAATTTTGTTCAAGCACCATAACTATGAAATACAGTTATACCCCTGTCACACTAGCAAATTTAATGTCATTCGAACCTAATGGCATTCGATCTCTTTCGGTGCTACACGGAAAAAAGTAATGTCATTCGAAAATGATGGCATCGACGATCAGTAAAAAAAAATAGTCCAACCGAACGTCATCAGCGCGCATAAAAGATGTTTGAAATTATTGTGCAGTGTTTCAAAAGCGGGTGAGAACATTTGTGTGCCGTATTATAAGCTTAAAATATTATTTGCGGCCATTCTGCACCACTTTAGCCATCAAAAGCCAAGCCAAGTACAAAGTCAACCACAAATCCAATAAATGTAAACAAACAAAATGGCTGATATGGCGGCGCGCGGACACGCGCAGAGCTTGGAAATGACTTCCAAAAGGTGAACTGCTCAGTTACGTCTTTAAGTACCTTCGAGCTTAACAAACAGGGCACGCCAGCCAGCAAGAATCACGCATCCCAAAATGACCAACGGTCGCGGGAAAGACGCTGCTTCGCGCTCGGCCGCTGCTGTAGGCTGCTGAGACCGAGAGTAATAGCTATCCACGACAGCCTCTAGTGTGAACAGATTCACACCAACATTAACTTTTTTTTAGCAGAACTAAATAAATGCACTTTCTAGGTTTGGCAGTGTGCATATTATTTTTTCGCGTCGCTTGTTCCTGCTGCGTATCTGGTGTCCAGAGTACGCATTCGGTTCGAGATCGAATGCGAATGAGTTCCCCTAACTCATTCGATGGCGAATGTCATTCGAACCTAATGACATTACATGTTCCCGTGTAGCAGTCGAATAATGACATTAGGTGCTAATGTCATTCGATTCGAATGACATTAAATTTGCTAGTGTGACAGGGGTATTAGGTGACACTATCGTTAACTAAATCTGAAATGTTTGATAGTTTAGTTCTTCCTGCATTCACGGTTTAAGATTAACTGAAATCGCACCATAAAAACATAAGAACAACTTCTGTAAAGGTAGTCATGTTGGAAAAAAGCACGGAGACGAGAAAATCGCATTTGAAGTCCGCGTGCCAGTCGTTCACAGCTCATTGTAGAGGCCTCGAAAAACAGCTGAATGCAGACATTTAAAAAGATCATTCAAAGTAGTGAGTATTACTAGGTAGTGGAGAAAGGGCTCAGCTTTCAAACAAAACCAAGTTGGCGGACATTGAGGATGCGGTCGTGGGAAGTGATCGACGCAAGTCCTGCCACATTTCGCTCTGCAATCGCCATTTTCGGGCTTCGTAGGCACAAAATATATAGATACTTTCGTAGTTGGAGGTCGACTTTAGACCTTGAAACTTTTTCGGCAGGAATTTTAAAGAGTATTGGTCCTGAATATGCCAGTTTTGCTTGGTTTGGTTTGTAGGGGTTTAACGTCCCGAAGTGACTCAGGCTATGAGGGACGCCGTAGTGAAGGGCTCCGGAAATTTCGACCACCTGGGGTTCTTTAACGTGCACTGACATCGCACAGCACACGGGCCTCTAGAATTTGTTTTCCATCGAAATTCGTCCGCCGCGGCCGGGATCGAACCCGTGTCTTTCGGGTCAGCAGCAGAGTGCCGTAACCACTGAGCCACCGTGGCGGGGCTAGCACGGTAGTGGTGCCCTCTGCCAGCATTCCAAGCCCGCTGAATGAGCTGCTGTGAGAAAAAAATTAGGTGTGGTTTAGCTCTGGCTAAGCCTGGTCAGTCGCTTTAGCTGCGACGCTTTTCGAGTCGTGCAGCGCCTTCTTCTGCTGTCCCTCGAGCGCGTTGTCTCTTTCTGGCTTGGTCCTGTCGACGTTGCTTCTCTTTAGCGCTCTCCATAACGACAGGATTCCACTGAGGTGAAGCGCGCATATACCCCCGTGAAGCATCATCTCCTCACCCTCTACCTCGGCGAAGAGCACGCATCTGGCAGGAGCGAGCGACTATGCGCGCGGTGCCGACGACGGCGACGCCACCTGCCGGAGCTCAGCTCAAACAGTTGCTAGGCAACGGCTGTTCAAGGCCATTTGTGCCTACCGGCCACCAGCTACGCGGAGAGGCAAAAACCTGGCGTAGTGTTGCTAAAGCAGCAAGAAGCAGCCAAGAGGCGTACCGATGTCGAGAATCCGCTGGATGCACTGGGGCGTGACCTTGTTGATGTTGAAGGACCACGAGGTGGAGCCCGTGCCCGAGCAGATGGTCAGGCCAGAGCTCTTGAGCTTCGTCCGGGGCGACCCGTCCACCGAGAGCTCGTAGTAGGACACCCTGCACACCAACAAACTGGCTGGTGACCACCACCTGGACGGCTGCTGCTGCCCTATGGGAACCAATTTTAGCCAATTTCTAGAACCATTTGTAGAGCCCTGCAGTGGAGAGGGACCTCGGTAGCTTCAGAGGCTAGAACTGCTCAAAAGCATGTCCTGTAACATGGAGACTTAAAGGTGCACTGAAGAGGAATCTGAAGTTATTTTTTTACTGCGGGAGCTCGATCTACACATTCCCAGCATTCTTAGAAACTGCAAATTATTGTCGTGTGCGGCCGATTTCGCTAATTTTAATCGCATTAAACGTCCTGGCTCCCGCATTTTTTTTTTTTTAATTCCCCGCAAACAGTGGAAGAGTTGACCAACCTTTCAGCCAGCCCCGTGGCAGCTTGCTGCTCTACCATCAACGGAGTGATACAGTAGAACCCCGCTGTTACGTTCCTCACTGCTGCGTTTTCCCGGCTGTTACGTCGTTTTCTTCGGGTCCCGGCACAGCTTCCATAGGATCCAATATATTGGGAACCCCGCTGTTACGTCGTAGCCGAGGAAACGATCCCGCATGATACGTCGCAACCGGGCTCCCCGAACCCGCCCGGGCAATGCGCGCCAACCGCCATTTTGATTTTTGACGAGTCTTGGCCCGGCTTGGCTACCGAACTGGCTGCAAGAAGCCGCACGCGAGTTGGAGAGGCCGCCACTAGATGGCTATCTGCCTCGCACGCCGAACGCCGCGATCTTTATCGTGGGAGGTGGTGAGGAGGAGGCGCGCGGCTGCGGTCGCTTATCAGCGCGTCTTTTCTTTCACTCTTTCTATCTTTTAACTCTCCTCTATCTGCAAGTGACAGCGGTGGTGGCTCGGCTGGAGCCAGTCGGCAGGGCCCGTGCAATTTCCTTTTCATCCTTCTCAGTCGCAACATCTTTATTGTGCTTTGATGGCGTGATAGCGTTGAGTAAGCGGAAGGGGCTTTCCCTTGAGGAAAAGCTGGACGTACTAAACGCAGTCGACTGGCAGCCAGGGCGGCTTACGCGGAGCAGCGCGGCGAGCAGCCTACGAACATTTCAGTGCTTGACGCTGTGCACAACGTCGCTTCAGCGTGGACTGCAGTGAGCGCGTGAACTGCACAGCACTGCTGCGTGCGTGCGGTGTGGCCGCACCGCAAAGCGACGCTGACAGCAATGCGGCCTTTGCTATTGAGAAACGCGTTGTTCTTTCCAGCGAGCGAAAGAAACTGCAATCCACCATTCTCGATTTTTTAAAGTCCTAGGGTCAAATTGCGGAAATTAATTGTTTCAAGTCAAAGCTGCACTGTTTTCATTAATTTTCGGTGCTTTCCTCACTGTTGCGTTTTCCCAGCTGTTACGTTTTTTTTTCCCGGTCCGGTGAAAAACGTATGAACGGGGTTCTACTGTATGTAGTGATCGGCGAAAGCAGAGTCCACGCGTATTTTTATTTCCGTGGGCCTAATTTGCACCTACGTAGTCTCTGACTAGACCTATTTATTCACAGATACCTAAAAGAAACAAAATAAAAGCAGAAGCAAAGTCGCCACACGAGTTCCTGAAAGGCACTCCATGCGTTGGTCGACTTCCTCCCACCGTCAGTGGTGAGTTCAAATAAAGGCAGGAGCCGGGACGTTAATCCGATTTAATTAGGGAAATCGGCCACACAGGGCAATAAGTCAAGTGTCTAAGAATGCTGGGAACGTGTAGATCGAGTTCCCACAACAAAAAGACGAGTTCAGATTCGTCTTCAGTGCACCTTTAAGGACCAGCACTTATCTTGCCTTCGCATAACAACTTAAAATAGGCCTGAAGAAGCATCAAAAACAAATCGCAGAGGACGGTTGAAGAAGGCACTACAAAGCAGTATTGACAACTCAACCTGAAGTTAGCACTACTTTTTACTACAAGAGCTGTACCGATAACAGTGGTTCAGTTGTTATGGTCAGATAAAACTTATGTGCCTGCAGTGAAGGTCCGCCCCATTCGTGACTGCCACTCACTATTCGTCTGAGACAAGAAAACAGTTTGTTCTTAATAGTGGTGACCTAGACAAGACATTAATCACGACAAAATTACAAGCGCAAGAATTTCAGTACTCCTACTTCTTTAACAGAGTGAGTGAATGGTTTCATTGACTGGCCCCACTGATTCGCAGAGTGATAATGACCCCTGTTGGCCTTTGCTGAAAACTGGCTGTTTTCTCGAGTTGCACCGTACTGCAGTTCCCGCCCGTTTCCTCTGGAGCCGTCTGAACAGCAGCCAGCGCTGCCCACCACCGAGCCCAGGACCAACGGAATAGTGTCCTCACCGGGAGGAGAGGGACTCGCCGACGAAGACCTCGTTGAGCGACCGCACGGGCAGCACGTGCACAGCGTCGGCCACTGTGGAGTGGGGGGGTGCTGTGCCCCCGTCTTCCGTGGTGGACTTGCGGTGCTGCTCCTGCCAACAGTCCAGGAAGCGGTACTCCGGGTACTGCAGCTGCTGGTCGTGCAGCTCCACGGGTGCGTCGAATGCGTGCTCCCCTTTGAGAGTCACCCGCAGCCTCTGCCGCCACATCCACCTGCCACCATCATCATCATCCATCATCAGCCCAGCTATGTCAAACACCCACCCATCACCATCCATCATCAGCCCAGCTATATCAAACATCCACCCATCATCATCATCCATCATCAGCCCAGCTATGTCCAACATCCACCCATCATCATCATCCATCATCAGCCCAGCTATGTCCAACATCCACCCATCATCATCATCCATCATCAGCCCAGCTATGTCCAACATCCACCCATCATCACCATCCATCATCAGCCAAGCTATGTCCAACATCCATCATTATCAGACAGGACAAAGGCCTCAACTTCCAAGAAAACCTATCCGGTGCCAGCTGTTGCCATCTTATTCCCGCAAACTCCTTTAGAAGGTGGGATGAGGCTTTTAGCAAATTTTTAAATTTCTTGGATGTATTTATACAAAATTTTGGGCACATTAGAAATTTTTATGATCACTCTCACAAAATTTCACTGTTATACTCGAGATAACTGCTTTCCAATACATACCTTTCTTCTGAACCTTGTAAAATGGCTGCTTAAGAAAACAAGCCAGAAGGCTCGTTAGACATTCACTGCGTTCCTACAGGTGAGCTACAGGTCAAGCCATTTCAGAATTAGTTTTTTCTCAACGCAAAAATTTTTGTTTTGAATTTTTGTGATGTGGTATCCACTGACATGCCCACAGTAAGAAGAAAATTTCAGCAAAGAAATTTAAAAATCACGAATCTGAAAAACAAGGAATGTCAACCTGCAATATGACACTAGGAATGCAACAAAACAAGCAGCTTCAAGATAGTTAAAGCAGTCATGAAGAAATCTGCTTCACTGGGCGAGCATCTAGTCAGAAAATCGAAACAGAGAAAAACGCCGACTGTTCGAGCATTTGCTCGCAATGCACAGCTTGTGTGGTTCACGAAACCATTTCTTAAGATGGCTGGTTGGTTTATGGGGTTTAACGCCCCAAAGCGACTAAGGCTATGAGAGACGCCGTAGTGGAGGGCTCCGGAAATTTCAACCACCTGGGGTTCGTTAACGTGCACCAACATCGCACAGTACACGGGCCTCTACTCGTGGATTTCAGTAATACAAATTTAAGAAGCCTACAAAGTGAAGCAGTCAAGTGGATACAGCAATGATATTTTTAGTCCACTTTTTGGGATTTTAAGCGTCCCCCTTGACACTTTCCTCATCTTGAAATCAGCTCCATTACCTTAAGGGGTCACCAGATCTCTTCACTCCCCTGCCTTATGCACCTGCCTTTCCTTTTTCCCCGAGTTCGACTAGGATGTCAATAACTAACATACGCAATGTGTCAGCACACTGGACGAAGATTATTAAATCTGAAAGCCTCACACATTACCCATTCGCCCCTGGCATGACAAACATGCTTTCATAGTAGTGCCCAATTTGTAGGTAATTTTTTTTATCACAGACTTTCACTGGCCTAGGCATCGTCAGCTTCGGGACACAGCTCGTGTAATTGGAGAATGAAGGTGTAAGTACTAGGGGTAGCGAGTATTGAAAGGTTTGAATACGACTTAAAAACATTTTCAATGTGAAAAAAACAAAACAAAATTTTAGATAAAGGTAAAGGGGCAAATGAGTCCTTTACTTTTCTTTTTTTTTTCAAAACTGAGGATAGTGTTTGCAACCTAAATAAACAAAACTAGACTGACTCCAAACCATCCAAAAAAAGAGCACAATGTGCATAGAAATGTATACTGCTTGATTAGACAGCAACAGCGTACAATCTGCAATGTAGTCATGCAAAATGAGTCGTTCATCAATCAACACATTAGTCCCAGCTAAAAATATCATAGGTAATAAAACCTCGTTCAGTCAGCGCTTGTGTTCATCCATTTTCTGGCTGCTCTGCCGTCGTTCCTTGTAAACCATGAACCGACTAGTTTGAATCACCACTGTGCGTCCGAATATGATTGACCCACGTGATAAAGGGTGGAGAAGACGGCGAAGAAGATGCCTTGATGCCGTTTTCCGAGCACTTTAAATGGGATATTCGGATAATCTGCTGCCAAATAGATGGCAAATTCTCGCACATCTACTTCTCAAGTCGAATGAACTGTTTCATTTTCCCTTTCGTGACATTATTTCTATCTATGCCTTTGTTGTCTGTGTGTTTTTTATTGATTCTTTTCTTCTTCTTTTTGTCCCCACCAATGTGAGTCATGTTGAATGTACTGCTCCATCCCCCTTATGCAATACCCCACCAGGGGCCTTTAAGGGTCAAATATACGACGACAATGATGATGGACTGAATAACAAGCACATTTGATTCGTATTAGAAATTCGGAATGTCCGCACACTCTAGCAAACAAAGAGTTTTAGCTCCTCTTCACAATGGCTGTGGTAACCTCAAAAATTAGGCCAAAAAAATTGACGTTCTTTTTTCGGCACCAAACAAGCTCGGCAAATTGTGCGCCATTGTAGATAGAAGGGCCAGGGAAGAGGAAAAGAAACGAAGAAAAACAAAAAAAGGTTGCCAGATTAAGCATGACCGGCGGTTTGTCCCTTGTGCTGAAGGGGTTGTGCATCAAGTGCCATTCACGTGCGGGAAGACCTATATAGGTCAAACAGGAAGGTGCTTGAACACCCGCTTAAGAGACCACAACACTTCATTAAGGGGGGTTCCGTCGTCAAACTTGGCCTTGCATTATAGGAACTGTTCCTAGAATAACCAACCTGATTCTTCTGAAAAATCACGAAACTAAGATTCTGTACAAACACAAAGATAAACTAACACGGGAAATCAGTGAAGCCTTTCATATTTAAAAAAACAGTGACTCGTGCGTGAGCATCCCCTCTGTAACAGTTCATGACTGCGAAGTGCGGTATCTTGATCCAGGTGATTGATGTATCATTGTAGCTTTTGGTGTCGCCATGCGTTCTTGGTTGTCATTGGAGTATATATTGCGTGTTGTTCCTAATAAAGCCTCCAGTTGATAGTCAGCGCCGGTCCTGTTGTACTCTTTTTCGTTGTCCTTTCGTTTAGCGCTGTTTTTTCCAAGAAACATGTACCAACTAGCTCAACTCTCCGTTTTATTGAAAATTAGGCTCATGAGCTGAAAGCCTTCTGGACCCTTTAGTGAAGTTTATCGCTTCTCTAGCTATCATATCACATATCGCAAAGGCAACAGCAGCCTATTCTGACAATGCAATTCCACACAGGCATTCGACAAGGAGCTGGGATTAGGGGAATCTGCTGGGAGGAAAGCTCACTGGAATTTCCCCGTGAGTAGCCGCTTGAGGGCCAGGGGGAAGTTCTCCGTGTAGTGGCCGGGGAGGCAGAGGTACCCCACAGACCTGCATAGAAAAAAAAAAAAAAGACCCTCCAGCAATCATAGACAAAATCTACACTGATTGCCCGTGCCACTAAGCCCTACGTGCACTTCTTCAGGTCTACAGTCGCCAACCGATTTTTCGGCGGGACCCGAAAAATGGTCCGAATAATCGGACCTGACAAGTGCACACACAGTTGATGCCACTATTTTCTTTCTATTTTCTCCTTCATTGCCATGCATCTCTGACTGGGTAGCCCATGTTGTTTGTTTGACATGTATGTAGTATGCATCCCCCCCCCTGCAACTATGCTGGCACGGCGCTGCAGGAAATTCAAATAAATAACTAAATAAATAAATAAACAGTCCGAAAAATCCGTGAACTTAAAAAATAAACTTTTCTGCGAAAAACCGGCTTTCAAAATCATGAAAACTGCCACTCCCCATGTTCCGCCTGCAAGCGATAATATTAGATTCTATCCGAGTCATAGCCGTGCTTTCCTCATGCCCGCACCCTATCACATCGTGATACCAGATAGTGCGATGCGGCCGCGGTCATACCGCGAATGAATGCACTTGCTGCGCGAAGAAAAAACAGTCAGTTTGCATGGGGCTGTGATGTTTGCGAAGACCGAGAGGTAACCAACGGGAAGACGCGAGCGGAAGCCAGCTCCTCCGAATGCAGTGCACCCCTCCAAGCCACGGCGGTCGCTGCAGCTGTCCTGCTTTCAATGCTATCGCGCACCCTTTGTAGGCCATCTCAATGGCAATGGAAATCATCGCATTATCTCGAATGGCAACAATAGAGAACAAATAGCCAAGCCTATCCAAGGCAGTCTGATTGCGCCCGCCGAGCCGATTCTGTTTAAATCCAAGATGGCGTCTTTCATGGTGGCGGCAAACGGATTGGTAGTGACAGCGATGCCTTCTCACGTCTATATTAAGCTGAAATAACAAACTTTCGGTTGAAAAACGATCACCACAATATTGTTGGCATCTATGTTAGTCCGAAAATTCAAAATTTTAGACTCCGCAAAGTCCGAAATATCGGTCGTGAAAATGTACACGTTCCTATGAGGTGCGCAACAGTTCCTCAGCGAAGTCCGAAATATTGCACTAGTCCGAATTATTGGAGTCCGAAATATCAGTTGGCTACTGTGTACATCTTTTAACCAGTCCGCTGTGGCTTTTTGTCCAATCTTTCAAAGTTCGCCCATCTTATGCTGCTATGCTGGCAGACGCTGTCTCAAGGAACTTACACTGACACTGCACTACAGATGGAGACACAACAGTGACGGCGAGAAACATCGATGGCACTGAGGCAGGTGTACTAACACGGGGGACACGGGGGCAGATCAAGGGGGGATCAAGCTCACCTGGAGGGATCACTATTGATGCCAATGATGGGCTTGTCTCGCGTGTAGATCTTGCTCGCTGCCATGAGGAATGTCCCGTCGCCACCTGTCGTGAAGATGACGTCCGCCCAGTCAATGTTGCTATCCGTGTAGTCGAAGCGATCCACGAGACGAGTCTCGATTCCATTCTCCCTGTGTGCAAAAAGCCCCACCAGCTGATGTTGGCAGAGTACAGAGGGGAATTCCCCACCCAGGATGAAACACTGTTGAAAGCACTGCAAATCCCACATCGAAATGACCACGCGAGGCATCCAGCTGAGGCTTTCAAGGCACCACAGCTGTGTATACAACTCGAGAACGAAGTGGCACGTGTCCCTCAAAAGAGGCGGTCCTTGCACCTGCCAGCAGGGCATTGCAGGTGGATGGCAGGTGCGGGACACCTAGCCGTGATGTCGACACAACAAGTGGATGCCATTGGTTTGAAGACCTGCTTTGAGGGACAACTGCTGCCTTGTTCCTGAGCTGCATCTGACCAATGCAGGTACAGAGAGAAACATAGCAATACAAAGCACTGCTCTGTGAGCAAGCAGTGGCCTTTGCTAGGAGGAGACACCCATGAGAAGCGGAATGGGTGGACCATGCTATTTCCGTCACAAACTCCTTTCATTTCACTTGAGGTCAAGTGCAGCTGCTTTGTGGCCCGGCAATATTTCTGGCAATCCTTCCTTGAGTAGTAGCTACATTGCAATGTTGAAACACAAATGTGCCTGGTTAACTGCATGTGTGTAAAATAAAGCAACCACAACAAAGCAGAACAGCATAAAGGCCTTTTCATTTAAATCAAATTTTTCACTTTGCTTTGGTGACTCACCTTGCCACCTTTTCACAAGGACTGTTTTGCAAAGATGGCTCCAGGTTTGTTCGGTACAAGGCTCTTTAAAGCTACATTTCCCAATTCGGCTGAGCTGCAACTGTGTTGGCTCAGTGGTTATGACGCTGGGCTGCTGACTCGAAAGACGCGGTCCCCAAATCGGCTGAGCTGCCGTCGTGTTGGCTCAGTGGTCACGGTGCTTGGCTGCTGGCCCGAAAGACGCGGGTTCAATCCCGACCACGCCGGTCAAATTTCGATGGAGGCGAAATTCTAGAGGCCAGTGTACTGTGTGATGTCAGTGCACGTCAAAGAACTCCAGGTGGTCCAAACTTCCGGAGCCCATCACTACAGCGTCCCTCATAGCCTGAGTCGCTTCGGGACGTTAAACCCCATAAACCAAACCAAACTGAACTGTTGTTGTCACCTCTTGCTCTGCTTGTAACATGCTCGTCCTTTGCTGCCAGCCCTTTTGATATTTGCTTCACAAGAAAGGCAGTCACTAACAAGCCCTCGTTGCACATTTCCTAGTCACATTTTGTAGCAGTACGTTTTGCTTATGTTGTGTTGCGCTCAGAGTGATGGCTCTGGACATAAATTTGTGATTTCCTCACAAAAAAAGCATGAACCTATAAGCATCTACCTGAAACACCTATAAGCATGAACAAACTCGTGAACCAAACCAGAATTTCAATTAAGTTCAGCACTCGTTGTCATCAGACCATGCACACCACCTCTGCCATTCACCTCTTGGTCTCTGAGCCATCTGGATGGTAAGCACCATAACTTATGTCGTCTGTGTCGTTCACCTTCATCGTCCTGTATCTAAAGTCTTCCTTTCTACTACCATATAGTGGTCCGAGGATTTTCAGAAAATTGTTTCGTACAACTCGGTGCCAATTATTTTGCTTTCGGCTCCCATTCCCAAGGGTCTTCATGGCCTCAGCAGGAAATATGTGATTGAAGCTATGTCACCTATAATGCAGCATAAACATTTTAGGGCTATCGAACAGGAAAAGTACTTGACAGACAGGTTTAAGGATTTTTTTTTTCTGTTAACACTGCAAGACTGGAACAAGCTGCCACAGCAAAACAGCATAGACTGAAATTACCAAAGCCTTTCTGTCACTGACAGTACTGGACGTTTCTCCATAGTGATTTCATGTGGCCTGACCTCCCCGTATTTTGCTGCACTGTGCCCTTTCATTTTCTTCTCCGTTCTCACATTAGGTTGCATCAGCACCATGCCCACTTGAGTCCTAAACTATGCATCTCTAAATGAGGAAATGTACGGGGACAGAATCCAATCATCCCTGCACTGTCGTCGAGCTCCCGAGACAACAGTTCACGCAACAGTGTCATGTCACCTCTGTCTCGTGTCACAGCAGAGACAATGGGCCGACACACAATGGGGTGGGATGGAGCAAGGGCAGGAGAGCACTCTGGGCCAACCCTAATGCGATCGTCCCAGCCTCCAGGGTGGAAGCCACACAGCTGAGGAAACCAAAGACAATCAAACACTATTCTTCCATGCACATTTGGTAGATCACGGAGATTGGCTTACACTGAGAAAAACAACAACTGCGGACATAGTGAAAATGAGCAACAATGGCCACACACGAGAGATGAGAACTGAGCAGCTACCCAGGGCTTTTCCAACAAACTATTATGGTTGGTTGGTTTATGGGGTTTGACGTCTCAAAGAGACTCAGCCTATCAGAGACGCCGTAGTGGAGGGATCCGGAAATTTCAACCACCTAAGGTTCTTCAACGTGCGCCGACATTGCACAATACACGGGCCTCTAGAATTTTGCCTCCACCGAAATTCGACTGCCGTGGCCAGGATCGAACCCCCGTCTTTCGGGTAAGCAGCGGAGCACTTAGGTGCCAATTAACCTGATTAAATGTTCCACAGACCAATGCAAGAATAACTATTTGAATTGGAGCACGCAAACGAAGTTATTCCACTTAAAAAATTCAATATGGAGAGATCAGATGAAAACGCATTTCATTCGCCCAGTGACGAGATTGTGCAATACACATCTGAACCGCGCCTTGCACGCAGGCAGTTGAAGCTTGCATGCAATTGCAAGGGCCGCCCACAGCTGCACATTTCAATGGCGCTGTCCCTCCGTATACGCCATAGACAGAGCAAGGGTCCCAACAAAGGAAACTCCTCAATGTTCCTTTGTTGGTAGGAGTGAAAGGAGCCAGCACTCACTGAAGCCCCGGAAACCATATGGTAATAGGCCTTTGGTTTCAACTGTGCTGCTCATCCAAGTGGGAACATAGCAGCTGTAGACTAAAATAGTAAGTGGCAGCTCTCACTGGCAGCATGTGCCTGTCTTACATTTTGTGCTGAATTGTCTCTTTCGCATAACAATATTTATGCCACTGATTTGCCACATCATCATCAGCCTGACTACGCCCACTGCAGGGCAGAGGCCTCACCCATGTCTCTCCAACTGACCCTGTCCTTCGCCAGTTGTGGCCACCATATCCCCCGCAAACATCTTAATCTCATCCGCCCCCCCAACTCCCCCCCCACGCTTGCCTTCTCTTGGAATCCGCTCCATTATACTTAAGGACCAGCGATTATCCTGCCTTGCACGCATTACATGCCCTGCCCGAGCCCATTTCTTCCTCTTGATTTCGACTAGGATGTCATTAACCCGCATTTGTTCCCTCACCTACACCGCCGTCTCCCGATCCCTTAACGTCACTCCTATCATTTTTCTTTCCATGGCTCGCTGCATTGTCCTTAACTTAAGCTGAACCCTCTTTGTTAGCCTCCAAGTTTCTGCCCCACAGGTGAGTACCGGTAGGATACACCTGTTGTATACTTTTCTCTTGAGGGATATTGGTAAGCTTCCATACATGATCCGAGAGTACCTGCGTATGCGCTCCACCCCATTCTTATTCTTCTAGTTATTTCCCTCTCACATCCGGATCATGATACGGATTTACCATTGTCATCAACAAATCCATAAAAAATAAATAAAACATTCCCCGTTGATTTCAACAGCTGCTGGCTTGCTGCACCTCTGAAGGGAGGCATCTTTTGTTTCTCCAGGAACATAGCCAGCCAGATGGGAATGCCACATAACAGGGGCAGCAATATGCGAACCCCCACCAGGTGTGGGGCACTTGCCTGAGCGTGTTGACCACCAACTCCCGGTTCTTGGTGTGGATCTTGTGGTGGTGGACAAGGCTGTTGTAGTCCGACCCCCGGGACTCCAGCTTTGCCAAAGAGTGCAGCAACACGGGACAGAGAGGGGAAATGGGGGAAGGGACGAAAAGTAGGCTCAACTTGTAGACACACAAGACCTTCTCTTCAGAGTCACACGCAAGCCCCCTTCGGGGTAACACTCCTCCCATGGCACAGCTCTCCCCCTATTGTCCCTGCAGATCTTTGGGCCGAGTGCTTAAGACATTGGCCCACTAAAAGTATACCAGTCATCTTGCCTTTGCATTACATGCCCAGCACAAGCCCATTTCTTCTTCTTGCTTTCAACTAGGATGCAATTAACCTGAATTTGTTCTCTTACCCACTCTGCATGCTTCCGGTCTCTTAACATTGCATCCAATATTTTCCTTTCCATAGCCCGCTGGGTTGTCCTGAATTAAAGGAGAAGAACCCTTGTAGTTATCCTCCACGTAGCTGCCCAAAGGTGAGCACGGGTAAGATACAGCTGTTGTATGCTTTTCTCTTGAGGGATATTGGTAAACTGGCATTCATGATCTGAGAGAACCTGCCCTATGCACTCCACCCCATTCTTACTCTCCTAGTCACTTCACTACCGTCATTCGAATTTGCGGTCACTACCTGCCCTAAATCGCATATTCTCTTACTACTTCCAGCACCTGGCTATCAATTGTAAACTGCTGTTCCCTTGCGGGACTGTTGACCATTACTCAGCTTTTCTGCACATCAATTTTTAGACCCATCGTTCTGCTGTGCCTGTCTAAGTCAGAGATCATGCTTTGCAGTTCATCCCATGAGTGACTTAGCAAGGCAATGTCATCAGTGAATATTAGGGTAATTATTTGGAGGTAATACCTAGAAGTAAATGAACAACAAAAAGACACACAAAACACAAATTCTAGTGACACGGATGACAAACATCCAGCATATGTGCCATCTGTGTCATTCTGTCATCCAATTAGTGCTGAGCAATGCCTCCAATTAATGACCACAACCAACCAGTCCAGCTTTCTGCTGTCAGTGTCATTAAGCTAATCTCAGTGTCAAGCTCCAATTCAGGCTTTCGATTCTGATTCCTGAATGTCGCTTAATATGAGGGCTTCAGTCAAATGACTTTATTCAAATAACAGTGAGACAAAGAAGCAGTGTACAAAAGTAGGAAATAATCCAGCACACATCTTTCCATCTGTGAGACCCTCCAGAACTACATGCGGTAACATCACACCCTAGCCTTCAGGATACGTTTAGGGGGTTTAACATCCCAAAGTGACTTAGGCTAGGAGGGGCACCATAGTGAAGAGCTCCGGAAAGTTCAACCACCTCAGGTTCTTTAAACATGCACTGACATCGCACAGTACACGGGCCTCCAGAATTTCGTCTCCACCAAAATTCCACCGCTGCGGCCGGGATCGAACCCGTGCCTTTCAGGTCAGCAGCCGAGCGCCATAACCACTGAGCTATCGCGGCGACACCTAGCCTTCAGGAGACAATCGCAAACAAAATGCCAAACGAACTGGTACATCTCCAATGGCACTGAATGCCCAGGCAGTTCAAGGCACTTTTATGCCATTTTCAAAAGGTGGCTGGACTTACCCACAGGATATGAGAAGGATATGGCTGGCTTGCAAAATGATTAAAAGAAAGATGTCACTACTCTGTAACACGATCTTGGTTAGAGCCTCCAGTCTGAATGCATTTGTCCAAGCAGGCTTCTGCCAGAGGGTAGAGCCAGCAGGTTTGTACACACATATACATATTACAACTGTCACACTTATTGCTGGTGCGTTCCTACGCTTGGAGGAATGGGGACGTCGCGGACTAGGCTTCTGCACTAGCGCTGTAGCATCACGGCAGGTGACTCTACTCACTTTTCACACCGCAAATGAACGAACCCGCGAGCAACTGTGTGCCTGCGGCCATCCCCGCACACTTTTTCCTTGCACCGCCATCAGCGACCTAGAATGGCGCGCTGTGTTACCGCAATAGCGGTTTAACGTCCCGAAGCCGCATATCAGAGAGGCCGTAACGGAGGGGTCCGGATCAGTTCCGACCCCCTAGAGTTATTTAACGCGAATGGCGACCTAGAATGGGGACAGCTTCCGAAAGCGATGGGGGTGCTGCAATGGAGCCAGCCAACACAGGCCCATTTTACGACGTCGGAGGCTGATTGGAGGGAACAGTGACGTTTTGGACGAGTTGGTTATGCATTGTGACACTTTTTCACTTTTCTTTTACTCTAACTTTGATCGCCAGCTCGGGTAACTTGTACTTGCTTTTGTCGCATCGTACGTCCGGACTGTAAGCGCATCATGCAACTACACGCAGTCGGAAGACAGTTCCAAGTTGGCGCTTGCGTGAGCCTTCTCGTCCCTTGCTGCGTGGCTGCAAAGTGTCTCAACGATCGGGGGGGAGCCCATGTGGCCGGTTCTCTCCCGGGGTGCGCTCGGAAGGAAGAAAGGCGACAGACTCACATCTTGCACCAGCTGCTCCTCGGTGAGGTGCGCGTGGCGGCGCTTCTCGAACTCGTAGCGCGAGAACTTGGTGAGCACCAGGGCGCGCCGGGGCCGGAACGCCTCGGCCGCCGACTCGGCCGTGCTGCTCGCCGAGAAGTGCATGGCCATGGAAGCGGGGCAGTGGGTCGCTGCGCCGCGACGCCTCACGGCCGAACTGGCGTGGTTCCTGCGCAGGGCCGCTCTCCAGATGTGCTGCATCGCACGCTCACATCTTACGGCCTGCGGCAGCAGCCGGTCACACCACCCGCTCCTCGCTACAGCCGATGATAGCAGCGGCGGCGGCGACAGCACCGCACGGCACAGCCATCCGCTGCCGCAGTAGCGCATCTTTGAGTCTCGACTAGCCTGGGACTTCCCGCGATGCTCGAGCAGCCGGGGGCATTAAAAATCGAAGTGGGAGAAATTACGGCGACAGACCGAGCGCGATTTGAGGCGGCCCAGCTGCGGCCGCTGTCCCGCAAGGAACTGAGAAACTGCGGTTCATCATTGAAGACCATGACAACCGTGGGAAGTGCCTCCTGCTCTTTTAGTGCCTGCCGCATCAGTGGTCTTATTGGTCGCTGGGCACTCACCTGTTTTCTTTTCCAAACAACATAACGTTGCGCCCTCTCGCAGTCGCAATGTTCAAGTTGATCCTATTTATAGCTTCCTTGAAAAAAAAATTTACAAGTTTTTAATTGCAAAAAGTTTTTAACTCATAGCATAATTATCCCAATTAACATAAATCTTAAGACAACGTAGTAATGTTTTAAAAACGATGATGAGGATGGGTTAATAGGCTGGCGTCCTCTAGTGTCCATTTGGTGAGACACACTGACAATAGGAATAATGGGAGCGGGTGCGACGCGGCAGGCATCCAACGCTGAATGAGGCACTATCGTGAGCGTTCACGAACGTCAGCTGTTTCGTACGAGTTCCAAGTGCATCTAAGCACGAGAACGAGTGTGCGTGCCTGAAAGCCTTAGACTCGGTTTAGAAAAAAGAACGGTTGGTTTGGTATTAAATTCAGAGCGTATTATTTGTTTTGACTCACTGCTGTCAAAACACGTGACACTTGACACTTGTTTTGTCTTTTACTTTTCCACGCTTTCGAACTCGTTAGGGCGCGGCTAAGTGCGCGAAATTAGTCGGCAGATCGCTTACGCTACCCGTTCGAATTTTCTCTCATGCCCAGCGCTGCCAACAGCGGCTGGGGCGAGGTGTCACGGTCAACGTCAGAAGCGAAACTGTCGCCAGCGCGTCGCGCGCGTGCATCCACCTGAGCGGCGGCTGCTCAAGAAGCTGCAACAACGGCGCCGCGCTATGTGTCGTCGCCCATTCAGCCGCCAGTGAGAGGAGCGACGGCGATCCTCGGCCCAGCGGACGATGCTGCCCTTACATGCGGACGACAAGGAGTTCCGAGCGAAGCGCAGCTCCCGCTTCAAGGAGCGGCTTCTGGGCTGGTTCAGGTGCGTCTTGCGACGTGGCGCGCGGCCGCCGGCATATGGCCGCGTCGGGGGAGCATCGCAGGAAGCTGCGGCGGCTGCATCGGCTCCTGGCGCGAGCGCCGACCGAGCTCGACCCTTCTCAGAGGCGGTGTCTGTGCGAGCTTTGGCGCGAGCGAGGTCCTGGAGGGAGCTCGACTCGTAACCGAATGTAGCGTGTTCAGCTACTGAGCCACACTACGGAATGCGGTTTACAGTGTGCCTCGGAAATCGCAGGCTCACCAGAGACTGTTTTACACTTGGCCGGCCGTACACTTTCACTAGCCTCCAAGCAAAGCCTTTCCTCGGATGTTTTGCCGCCGGCAGACGAGTACCTTCAGTGGGGTTCCCGACGGAGTTAGAAAACGAGCCTCGGTTGGGACAGTTGCTGCGGGCTGGGCCACGTTGACTTATCTGACGGCACAGGTGAAGGTAGCAAACTCGAGCCAATATTTCATCCAAGACACTGGCAAGATCATAGTGGGTGCTGTAAGTGAAATCACGAACTGACCACAGTTTGGCCCAATCACGAGACACCCCGTTATTTCGGCTCCGCTTAATTCAAGTTTCTTGTTCCCTTGGAGTTATAATTACTAGTTGACTTCAGTATATGTGTTCTGTGGTTGGAATCGTGTCAGCAGGTCAACTGGCTTAACACGGCAGCTTTCGTGAGGCATGCATTGAGAAGTTGTATTGCTCATCACTGTTCACAGCTGTTAAGCAACCCGTATGTCTGCAGAGCATCCAGTGTTTTTAATTCTTTAAAAACTGTGCAACCCAAGGTAGCTATGCCATCCCACTTCTTAGAGTCACAAGTGTTGCACTGATGCATTTGTGAGTGGGACTGGCAGTCATGTGACACAGCATTTTGCCAAAAAGCCCCGCACAATATGAGCTGAGGGCATGAAGTTGTCCCGGTATCTCCAATGCAATGCTGACACTCGGCTGCTGACCCGAAAGATGCGGGTTCGATCCCGGCCGCGGCAGTCGCGTTTCAATGGAGGTGAAATTCTAGAGGCCCGTGTACTGTGCGATGTCAGTGCACGTTGAAGAACCCCAGGTGGTCGAAATTTCCGGAGCCCTTCACTACGGTGTCCCTCATAGCCTGAGTCGCTTTGGGACGTTAAACCTCACAAACCAAACCAAACCAAGCAATGCTGACACTTCTCCATGCGCCATATTTTTGATTTGCTTATGTTTACCATACCCTCAGTGCCAAATGGCATTAGAGTAGTAGTTAGAACAGCAAATGCAAGAACGTAATAGAGGAAGCAATAATGGAGTAGTTGCAATGGTGGCTTGATAGCACAGTGTTAGTTAAGGTGTTGAACCAGTGGTGGGTTGTTGCCGGTGTGGAAAGGCTGCTGCTATGCTTGGTAGGCCAAGTACACCAACAGGCCATGCTGCATTATCGTTTGCCTCTTTTGGTAGCGTGCACGTGACGTCGCTGTATTCGGTCCATTCAGCATGGTGCGTTGTAGTGATGTCATGTATGCTGGCCAGTTGGCCATCGGTTGGTGTTATGCTGTCGCTGCAGGCCTGGAAAGAGTGCTCTTTACAGCTGTAATAGATGAGGTGGCCAATTGGCCGGCAGCTCTTGCCGCGAATATACCTCCAGAGGCTGCCAGCTGTGTAGAGTGAAAACAGCCTCATTGAAGCAACTGAATCCAACAAAAGGCTTTGTCTGGTGGCTTTGTGGAAGCGTATTGTCAAGTGCAAATTTTCTCTGGCGTGCCTACTGTGGCGCTTATCAGCTACGGTCTGGACTGTCGCTTGGTTGTTGGTGCACGTGCTACTCGCGTAACTGTTCTCCTGGTGACACGTTCACTCCTTCCTAGTCTGGATCCAGTGCGATGAATTGTAAATGCTTTCAGGGATTCAGGGAATGCACATTTTAGTGCGCAGTGGTTTAGTCAGAAATAGTTGAAGTATAAGTTGAAAGTTTATTAAGGAATTCAAACAAAGTTACAAGCGTATACAGCGAGAGGTCCCATGGTACAAAACTGCAGGCGGGACCTCCCATGAAAATAAATTTCAATAAGCAACAAAATACAAAGCACACAATGCATTAATTAGCGATGCAGGGAATAAATATACGTACATAGTGTAATATGACTTACTGAAATATTTAAATACAAACAATGTAAGGCAGGAGAATGTACGATAAAACACTCACAGATGCCACGATACATGGGATCAATAACAAAAAAAAATCACACATTAAGAAGGAAAACTCTAATTTGACCTTCAACAAAGAAAGCGTATTAGTCTGTTTGTTGTCTAAGTTCAAAGGGTTCCAAAATGATATGGATGAAAAATGAAGGCATTGTTTCCCCATAGTTAGTTCTGATCTTAGTCTTGGTATGGCAGTAATGCTTTGATCCAGTACTGCAGTACACAATGGGTAACATAACGGCGTAACGGACTGTATTCCAGTTTTCAGGAGAAGGCAAGCGTAGCATGGGATGTCGGGGGGTCAAGTGTGCGGATGAGGTTAGGAAGTTCACTGGCACAGGGTGACTAATTGAAGGGATGAATAGGAGAGGCCTTTGTGCTGCAGTGGGTGTAGTTAGGCTACTGATGATTATGGTGACTGCCGCCTGAACTTTGAAAGAAGTGTATGGATTTCACAGATGTTGCCTGAAGTATGTGCTTTGTGTGCCATTCTTAGGGGGAACACGGAACACGAGAAATGGTTATTTCAGCTCTGAATGTGAATAAAAATAGGTTTCACTACGAAGTGGGAGTGCAACTTCTTCTCGAGCTCCCTGCACCTTTTGTTATTCCGTTCGCACGAGATGCCTCTCTAGCGAAAAATCCATCCTGTCTGCGATCAAGGCCTCTACCTGCAGGTGGAGGCTGGAGGGTCACTGGCGAAAAAGCCGTTATGTGTCAGCCACCTGCCACGGATGACAGGTGTCAAAGTGGAGGGAGAGAAATCCAGCTGCTGCTTGAGTTGTCTGTAAAACTGTCATAAGTAACCGATGCGAAGTATACATATATATTGTGCTAGCACACCTACTAAGCGTTTAGTTTAACATAGTAAATCAGGGGTTAATTTTTTTTGGCTTTGTGGTGAAACCTACTTTCCTCGAGTGAGGAGCCTGTTGACCCCTTTTCATGTTCCCTCTAAGTATGACACATACTGTACAGGTGTACATGCCTCAGGGTTTTGTAGATGAAAAGCTTCACTTTTCTGGGGGTCACAACTTGAGAACAGAATGAAGTAGCAATTAGACCAGCAAAAAACTTTACTTCAGGTTATGTGTAAGCAAAGTACCAATGCCATTTGCTAGCATGAGTACAAAGTACTGCCTCCTAATTTTCACTACGCAAAGGATGAGAGGATTTTGATCACCAAAGGGTGCCCCGTGTACTGTGCGATGTCAGTGCACGTTAAAAGAACCCCAGGTGGTCGAAATTTCCGGAGCCCTCCACTACGGCGTCTCTCATAGCCTGAGTCGCTTTGGGACGTTAAACCCCATAAAACCAAACCAAACTAATGTGAAAAGGAGCAGTTTCCACTCAAGAATGAATTCTACTCTTGTTATGTCCACATTGAAGTTGGAAGCATCTCGTGGGCATTACCTGTTCAGCGGAAAGCTTTTAGAATAGAAGGAAAACTTTTTTTTTCTCGCATTCCTGGAACAACCGTTGGCTGAATGAGGGCAATGTGTTCACTTTCGAACCGCCGCGGTGGATCAGTGGTTATGGCACTTCACTGCTGACCCTGTAGACGTGGGTTTGATCCCATCCGCAGTGGTCACATTTCGATGGAGGCGAAATTCTAGAGGCCCGTGTACTGTGCGATGTCAGTGCACGTTAAAGAACCCCAGGTGGTCGAAAAAAAAAAGTTGAAAGTTCAGTGCTCTGTACTATCTTTTCCTTCTTCCTGTTTTGTGTTCGTTATTCGTAGCCCTGTACTACGGCATTTCTCATAGCCTGAGTTGCTTTGGGACATTAAACTGCCGTAAACCAAACCATTGTGTTCACTTTCATATCGTTCAGTCCATGAGTACGGCCCTGAGTAGCAAGCAACAGTGGTGTGTGGTGGCTTTCCTGTGTGTTCCAGGCTGATCTTCTCGGACCAGGCATCGCGCAACCTGTTCCTGTTCCTCATTCTCAACTTGTCCTTCGCATTTGTCGAGCTCTTGTACGGAGTATGGACCAACAGGTGAGTCACGGCCGCTCCTGCTGTAGGGCGTGTGCAGCTCTCGAAAGTGGTGGCACTTTAAGCCCGTACAGCTGTACGGGCTTTAAGGAGTAGGGACACCAAATTTTCGGATATGTATTTTTTCTTTGGAGTGCTGCTTTCGGCAATCGTATACGTGAGTCACAATGTGGAATTCACCTCAGGCAAGTAAAAAAAATTGTGATATAATCACTGCTTATTAATTTTTTCACTACTGCAACTCTTGAGCAGGCCTCCGTAAGAGTTGGTGTGAATTGAAACTCGAAGAGCAGCGACCATATGCGGCTATGTAGTACATACAGTTTACTTCTTTTTGTAAGTGATTGTGCGAAGTGGCTGGGAGACCCCGCGCAGGGGCAGACGTAAAGCTGCCGGCACACTCTCTCGACAGCGAGAGAGAGAAATACTTCACTGCTGCGTTTCACGTCGGAACCGCATATGTGCGCGAGCGTATTCGGCGCGGTTTGTGCCTTGAGAATAGCGGATAATGGCGGTCTGTAGTGGAGTTTTTATGCCTCATGTTACCTGAACGCGTCTTGTGTGTCACAGCCATTGTTTGACTGTTGAAACTGAAACCAAAACAGCAGAAGAGAAAAAAAATTAAATTATTTGCCGCTTGTTGGCGCAATTCATACGGCTTTCTATGTTTTCTAATGTGTTGGGCAACATTCTAAAGAGAGAAACTAAAACCAAAATGTGGTGTCTCTACTAAGTGCTTCTTTCGGAGGGACAGCTTTAATGTTTTGCGTGAACATGCTTTCTTTGTTTCAGTATAGGGATGTTAAAGCATGTCCTCTCTGTGATTCGAGAAAAATTGGGCTCTCTGGTGTGTGCTTGGTACAAAGAGAATCCATCCTTTCTCTGTGTAGCTTCCAGCTGGAGTGACTAGAGATGTGATGGAGAAATGGAATGGTCCAAACGTCATGTATCCTATATTCCGAGTGAAAAAAAAGGGGGGTGGCGGGGAGGGCATTGTTTGATCCCACGTACATCCGGCTGGGACGTGGTGTAGGTTGGAGGATTCCATTGCTGTGCTTGATGCTTGGTTTCCTGGTGGGACTTTGCAGAACAATCGAAGTCAACTTAGATCTATCGGTCACCACTTTCTAATGACAGAGATGTGGAAAAAGTGAAAAAAGTGGTACAAAATCAAAGACAGGCACTATTGCTATCAGATGCCATGTCCACAGCTAGTCTGCTGTGATGAGCAGAGCGAATTCCTGAGGCTGACAGAGTTGTGTGTGAGAGAAGAGGGAGGATTAAGCACGAGGTTTTGAAATTGGAATACAGCATGGGGGTAGGGGCTATGCCAAAGACGAGAGGAAAGAGTGCAAGATTAAAAAAAAAATTTAACAAAATAAACAGTGCTGTACAGTTTCAAATCTGAAGAATCTGGGAAAGCATATAGGATTGCATAACACATTGAACCGACATGACCGTAATGGATTAGTTAGCGTCATATAATGAAATTCACTTGCTCATTGTAAATGTTTTGTACAGTGTGTTGCAGCAGTTAAGGATATTATGCAAAGTGGTCATTTTGTTTTTGAATCTCACAGGATCGCTTATGTAGTGCAGGGTTGGTCAAAAGTTCCCAGGCCACAGGGCCTGCCTTTGAGGCTTGCAGCGGCACAGTTTCGACACCCCCGAAGCTCACTCTATCTGTGCGGTGTAGGAGTAGCATAATTCTCACCTCTGATAACCTTGGTAGATTTGCAGGGTTCTGGAGTGCCCGTCTATAATGCTTAAAAGCAGACCCCATGGCCTGGGAACTTTTTAGCAACCCTGTACGTACTAACAATGTCCTCTGGGATTCATCTTGGAAGGAGTTCGAAACACGAGAATGTCGTCATCTGTCTTGCGTTCTCGTGCTTCTTCGTTGAATCCCATCTGGTGCACCCAGCTTTCCACCGTGCTATAAGGTTAGAGCTGCACTGCGCTTGTGGTGTATCCACACTGTGTTGTGCATGTTCATGGTGATCTAAAAGTGGCAGAAAAATAGAAAATTCAGTACTAATTCAAAAAGTATTGACAGTAGCACAATGCAGTTTTCACAGAAAGGCACAGAAAAATGTGGGGAATTGCTTGGAAAATAAAATTCTATTACCTGAATAGTTATATTTGCTGCCGAATGATGATGCTTTATTTAACTGTGAAGTTAATTCCTGAAAAAATGTACTAGTCACCAGGTTTTTTGGCAGTGTTTGGTGTAAATGGCTGTTGTCGTGCCTAAAACATGCACTAAAGATGCAAAGCCTGTTTTTCATGTGCAACTACCGCCCTTGACTGCTGAAAATTGCTACCAACACAGTTGCCAACCCTAACTCACCTTTGGCGCTGGGCAACATTGGGTCAGACGAGTGTTTCTTGTCATTGGTGATATAGGTACAGTCTCTCGTGATGAACACAGCTCAGGGTTAGTGATTAAAGGGTTAATCCTGTTGGTAGTTTGGAAGTACAATGCAATCTGCAAGTTACAAATGTGGCAGTAGAAATTTTTGGTGATAAATGAATCTCGTACCTTATTGGGCATTCTGTGAAAACTGCCTCTCGCTACTCACTTTACTTTTCGTAATATTGAATTTTTACTTTTCCTTTGACTTTTAGATCACCCTGTATTTTAGCAAATGTTTATTTACTATGTGCGAGCACCTTGAAATGCTTGTGAAAATGGGGAGGTGACTCCAAGCAGACTGGCTCGGTCGTGTGGTCAGCTAAGTGCCACGTATTCTTGCAAATGCACAAGCAGCGTTTTTAATCAATGCAAGGTCAAAAGTGCCTGCTACCAGAAAGGCCCGATGATGGATCGCTCACTGCAAAACCTTAGCCTAGCAGCAAAACAGCCTAAAATTTTGGTACCAGGCGATGGAACAGCTGTTATATTGCTTTTTATTCATTATCGCATGCCACAGTGTCTGTTAATGCGGCGTAATTGTTCTTTGACACCTAGAAGCAATCATCATTATCATCATCATCATCAATCATCAGTCTGCTACTTTCCACGCGTAAATATGCATTTGTAGTTTTGTGTATGTCTAGAGCCATGTGAATGCGATATATCCTAAATAGCACTAGAGTTATATCAGTATATACAAATGGTGTCTGTTTGTTTCTTGTTACTACGCTGTGTCTTTTTTTCATGATAACTTGCTTTATTACGTGTTATTCTTATTTGTCATGTTAGCTATGATTGTTCTTTGAAATGTATTCTGTTGTCCGCTGATTTCTGCCTTGATGGAAGCAATCATGTATTTGATATGGGGGGGCGGGAACCAGTCAAGCTGTCCAGCTTTTTTTCCCTAACCTCCCCCATCATGTTGATGGAAATAAAGGCTATTATTATTATTATAATTTGCTGTTAATTAAAGGAGTATAGATGCCTAACTTTTAAGTGCATGTTTGCTTTTTTCTAACGAGGCGTAATGCACTCTTATACACGGATTACCACGTGGTATTCTCCTACGACTGCGAAATAATTTATAATAGAATTTTTCTGTCATACTGTTTCGGTTTCAACAACCAAACGATGAGCGTGACGTCAAAGTGTGGCTATAGGTCACGTGAGGCATGGAAAAACTGTGGTATAATCGCTGCTTCATCATTTTATTTCACTACAGTGTTGAAGCCAGCCTCCCTCAAGAGCCGTAATTACAACGAATGTAGAAGCAGCAATTATATTGCAGTTTTCCCATGCCTCACGTGACCTATAGCCACTCTTTGAAGTCACAATCATAGTTCAGCTATTGAAACTGAAACTGAAACAGCATGAGACAATTTCGATTACAAATTATTTAGTGCTCATAGGAGAATATGACGTGGCAATTCGTAAATAATGCCTTACACCTTGTTACAAAGAAGAAAACATGCACCCAAAAATTGGGTGTCTATACTGCTTTAAACTCGCCAAGTTTTTACATTTTCGCAGTGTGTGGACGACTGTACGAGTGACAGAGTGCTAGAAGTTGATTCATTTTGTCAAATCAAATCTTAATTTTCATACATTTGAAAACAAAATGACAAGCGCACTCGGTTAAAATACACTCACTATAGATAAATGACATCAGTGGCTTTGTAATGATAACTCATACTATGTAATTGAGCAGAAAAGAAACAACGAACAGTAATAACATGCATGAAATCAAGAACAAAGAAGGAAAAATGGAAATATGTGCAAAATATATGTAGACATGAACTCACGCAGGCTTCTGTGTATTTTGAACACATGTAAATTTTACACAGTAAGATAAAGCGGGAGGTTCTATCACAAAACATTCTTTCACAAGAACAGGATCGGATGTTTTCACTGCGTTACAGAGTGAAGTGCGGCTTTGTTTTGTTTTTTTGCGTCACAGTTTCCTCGGTCCATGCTGTGTTGTGGAGGAAAGCAGCTCGGTTCTTTCCCCCTTTCCCTTTTCTTTCCAGCCTGGGCCTCATCTCCGATTCATTCCACATGTTCTTCGACTGCACGGCTCTGCTCGCCGGACTGGCAGCCTCCGTCATCACCAAGTGGCGAGCCAATGAGCGCTTCTCATATGGGTGAGGGGCTTTATTCTCTTGCAATTTGTCCACCGGACACACCAGTGCTGCCCGCCGCGGCGTGGCTCAGTGGTTACGGCGCCCGGCTGCTTACCCGAAAAACACAGGTTCGATCCCGGCCGCGGCGGCCGAATTTTGATGGAGGCGAAATTCTAGAGGCCCGTGTGCTGTGCGATGTCAGTGCACATTAAAGAACCCCAGGTGGTCGAAATTTCCGGGGCCCTTCACTATGGCGTCCCTCATAGCCTTTGTGGCTTTGGGACTTTAAACCCCAATAAACCAAACCTAAACCAAACACCAGTGCTGCAAAAGTGTACGCGCTAGTATTCCAGCATTCGGAGTTTGCAGTAGCACGAGGAAAGTCAAAAGGAATTCATGACGCACACAAACGAAAATGGGACGAAAGACAAGAGGGCACAGGACAGGCGCCAACTTTCAATGAAACGTCTGCTGTGAGAACAGGAGTATATATTAGATGATCCCCAACTATATGAAACTCAAAGGAAATCGCTAAATAGTTTGATATATAAAACATGCCACTAGATAAACTTATCTGTGGCCTAGATGCAAGAACACGGTGCGCCCACACTAGTGATGCGCTTCTTGCTGCGATGTATTGCCTTCTGGTGTACTGGGAGCAAATCGCGGAGCCTAGCCTCGCGACGCCTAACGAATTTGTTCTTGAAGAGTACTAGTTTAGTTTAGTTTACGGGGTTTAGCATCCCATAGCAACTGAGGCTATGAGGGACGCTGTAAAGAGTACTGCTGTTGCATTCACGTAGAACTTGAGGGCAGTGATGATAACTTCCACCTTGAGTTCTACTAGAATTCATTGACTGTATTGTTCAGCATAAAGCTGGCAGTGCATTGTACAGTCGGAGTCAAAAGTGCCTGAACACCCCCCTTCCTAATTGCGAACCATGCCGTGCTGCATGTGGGTGCCATCTGGTGATGCACTCCAGGTGTCGAGAACAGTGCAGTGGGCCGGTGTAGACACCAGGAGTGCATTGTCAGGTGCTTACTGCATGCAGCATGGTGCGGTTTGGAAATAGGAAGGAGGGTGTTCAGGCACTTTTGACTCCGACTGTACATGTCATATGTGTACTCAGGCTTGTCGTCGCTGCTTTTGCACAAGAGTGCATACTTTCAAGAGGGAACCAGCTGGCCCAGAGTGATGACCGGGGTGTCAGCTGAGCCTGTGGATGTTTCCCTCTGCAGGTATGTGCGTGCGGAGGTGATCGCAGGCTTTGTCAACGGCCTGTTCCTGCTCTTCATTGCCTTCTTCATCTTCTCCGAGGCAGTGGAGGTGAGAGAGCAGCCATTCTCCTTCTCCTCCTCCAAGGGTCAGCTGACGAGTGCAACGTCAGCATTGCTCTTAACCACCATAGGCTGACATTTCTTTGGCAGCAAAAGGTGCAGGCGTTGTGGGGGAAATTGGATGCAGACATTTTCCAACCACTTGATCCTAACTCGTGATGTCGAGACCAAAAATAGACTTTGTGGTCACATTTTGGAAGCTACTAAAGGCTGTGTTGCCTAGATACGGAAATTGGCGTGCAAGCACTCGTGTCATGCCGCAGTTTTCTTACAAGTTGTGGTCGTGGAGGCACCTGCATTGCACTTTTTTTGCATTTTCTAGCTTATATTTCAGTGAAAGTTGAGGCTTTCTCGATAGAACATGGTAGTCTGTCCCCAACTGGTCGTCAGTGTTCATTTTACGAAGTAGCAGTCGGGAAAAATTAAAGGTAGCGTGTGTCGGTGGCCTGTATCGATAGATTGATATTACCGTATTTACTCGCATAATAGGCGCACTCGCATAATAGGCACACTCTCATAATAGGAGCACTCACATAATAGGCGCACCCCCAGTTCGGTCGTGAAAAATCAGTTTTTTTTTATTTCCGCGCATAACAGGCACACCCTGAACTTGGCACTGTGATCAATAGTGTATTTACACTATTGCTAGCAGATGCCTATTGTGCGCCTATTATGCGAGTAAATACGGTTATGAATTTTATAGTTGACATTGATAGATTGTATTGGTACACTCTGTGTTTATAGGTTACTGCATTCTAATGACGTAGATGCTCCTTCTACTGAGCATGGAAATTCTGTAACCTGCAAAATGGTGAAAAACGAAATGCGGTAGCGAACTGATTTTTTGGACTCCAAATAATTTGCACTTGTATGATATTATGATATTTCGGACTTTGCTAAGGAACTGTCACGCACTGTATTGGGAGCGTGTACGTACAGTCACCGACTGATATTTCGGACTCGACGGGACCCGAAAAATAGTCCGAATAATTGCACAGTCTGAATAATCTGTGAACTTAAAAAATATACTTTTCTTCGAAAAAAACCGGCTATCAAAATCACAAAAATCGCCGCTCCCCAGGTTCCGGCTACAAGACTCTAGACTATCTGAGTCATAGCCGTGCTTTCTTCATGTCTGCTGAAAAACTATCAACACAATATTGTTGGCGTCTATGTTGGTCCGAAAATTCGAACTTTTAGACTCTGCAAAGTCCAAAATATCGGTCGTGAAAATGTACACGTTCCTATGAGGTGCGCAACGGTTTCTCAGTGAAGTCCGAAATATCGCACTAGTCTGAATTATTGGAGTCCGAAATATCGGTCGGCTACTGTACATCAATTGCCGCCACCAGCCGTTTCTGAAAAGCAAACTGTAATGCTTCAAGATAGTTTTTCGTGCACAGGTAGGCTGTGTTACCGTTTCCTTCCAAATGATGACCGCAGAGTCTCTCTTTCGGCCATGACAGCACAGGTTCCGAGTTGGGGGCAGATGTTTTAATCCATCGTTCCTGCCAATAAATGCATTCTTTGTGGCCACAAAAAAAACGTCAGCATAGACGGAAGGAGCCAGAGAATCTATTTTTGCCACAATGTCCTCTGAGGGGGCCAAGACCAATTACTCCACCATGGGGGATTCCCTGAAATGGATTGGAGTAATTGATTGCATTGTTATCTGCAGGCTGACGGATGTTGGAGTAGTAATACCGCCGTTACATGGGCATTTTCAAAGCCCGTTGTGTCGAGAGCCTTCGTAAATTCTCAATTGTTATTGAACTGCCAGTAATTTTGCAGGCCAGCTAGCAATTAACCAGCACATTATACCTGAAACTGTTCAGATCAAAATTGCTATTTGTTACAGTAGTGTGCACTCTTTCAGGTGCTTTCTACACAGTCATGTACACAGAAAACTCACAGTTTTGAGAGTGTGCCCCGTCAAGCAGCAATTTTATTGTTTCAGCCGAATTTAGCATGCTTCTTGTTGCAAGTAAGCTAATTTTTTGTGCTATATAGAGAAAGCCACAAATGATATTTCACAAAACTGAGCAGGCTAGCATGTTGCCCACCATTTTTATGCAGAAAGATTTACCATTGATTGTTTTTGCTCAGTTTCGAATGTAATGTGCATATTTGTAACACCAAGTGGTTCCATGATCCCTCGGATGGTTACTTGAGGAATGCGGGCATTTTGGTATTACTATTTATAACCAATCTGACCCTTGGTACGGAAATTGGCACATGCTTGTAAAAAAATTATTCACTGGTCTTTTGTGCTCGAAAACTAACAAATTCCCTTTCTTGAGGCCTGAATACGGTATTGAGGCTGAAACACAATTGTTTTCAGTGAGAACAAATCTTGGCGACTGATCACTCTTGGACTGGAATCACTCTTTAAATGAACTTTGTTGTCTTGAACAAGCTGTGCTAGCATTCATGCACTTTTCAGGGTGTCGGTTGTTTTGTATCACTGGCAACGATGGTATTACACTTGCTGCAGTGTTGTTTTTTCTTCCAGTCTGTAGTCTGTACTTTTCTGCAAAATAAGTTGTATATTTGAAAATTTGTTATTTTTCAAATATGGTACTGCTCTGGTTTTATTCCCCAGCGTGTTGCTGCGATCGCTCATTGTGCGCGAGTGTTCGCAGCCCCTGCTCGAAGGCTCTTGAAACCTCAACCGAGTTTTGCGCTGCTTCGTTGACTCGATGGCCATCGGAGCCATGCTCAGTTGGCCTTCGAGTCCAGAGACTATCGATTCGAGGGCCTTTGAAAAGACCTGTGTGACGGGGGTGTAAGTCTGAGTATATTCGAATAAGCTGAGCGCTCCGAGACACACCCGAAGGCCCCTTCATCAGTGCTGCCTGCCTGTCTCCCTTCTTCTTCTGCCAGAGGGCCATCGAACCCCCCGAGGTGAAGCACGAGCGCCTGTTCATCGTCTCCGTGCTGGGTTTCCTGGTGAACCTGGTCGGGATCTTTGCATTCCAGCATGGGCATTCGCATGGAGGTGAGACTGGGAGGCCCAGGATTTTTACTATCTTTTTTTTGGAAAAGAAAAATGATAGGTGTAACTTTAAGAGGTGGGAAGCGGGCGGAGTGGGTGAGGGAACAAACGCGGGTTAATGACATCCTGGTTGAAATCAGTAGGAAAAAGGGGGCTTGGGCAGGGCATGTAATGCGAAGGCAATATAACCGCTGGTCCTTAAGGGTACCGGAGTGGATTCCAAGAGAAGGCAAGCGTAGCGGGGGTGGGCGGATGAGATTAAGAAGTTTACAGTGGCTGCAACTAGCGAAGGACAGGGTTAATGGGAGAGGCCTCTGCCCTGCAGTGGGCGTAGTCAGGCTGATGATGATGATTTTATGTGCTTAGTTGGCCCCCACAGTCCCTGCTAGCATGGTATTTTTGAAGCACAAAGTGACCTATTGTGGGAATGTTTTTGTGGGAATGTTGGCCAGTTGAGGAGGACCATCGTTCCGTACTTGTGGTCCGCAGATGCATAGCACCATTGGAAGTGAACACTGAGCTTTTCTTTTTTTTTTTTTACATAAAAAAAAATGCATTAAAGAGCATAAACAGGAATGACGTTTATTGGACACTTTTGAAAGCATAAAAAGCACTATGCACCTAACACATGTAATTCATGTTTTCCCAAGCTGTGATGTAGTGGTAGTACGGCAGAGCGATAATAGTGCCAAGTTTCGCTGTAGAACGTTATTCCCGTTTGCGTTAGGCAGTTTTCAGTGCCAGATAAAGTTGTCACTTCTGATTTCACCGTTATTAAAGTGTTAGATCCTGTTAATATGAGTTACTATGAGTCTTGACCTGGCAAAGTCTTTCGATAACGTCACGCACAAGGCGATCCTGGATAATCTCAGCCTCCTGGGAGTAGGCCCGAAAACCTACAACTATGTTAAAAATTTCCTTTCCGACAGAGTGGCCCAAATTAACTTCGGGGAAAGTAAATCAGACTACATAGAGCTAGGTAGCAAGGGGACCCCGCAGGGATCTGTACTGTCCCCGCTTCTTTTCAACGTGGCCATGATCGGGCTTCCTAGCAAACTAGCAGCGATTGAAGGTCTCAGTCATTGCATGTATGCGGATGACATTACTATGTGGATTGGCAAAGGAACTGACGGTCAAATAGAGGAGACTCTCCAAATGGCCATAGGAGAAGTTGAAAAGTATGTAAATGATAGGGGGCTTAGGTGCTCCCCGCAAAAATCGGAAATGCTTTTTTACCAACCAAAGAGGAAATCACGGTCGGATCCCCCGCGGATGTCTCTTAAGGCTCAGGGACTCGATATCCCGACGGTGGACAGGATTAGAGTCTTAGGGCTGTACATTCAAAACAACGGTTTCAATGGAGAAGCAATAAAGAAGTTGGAGATATGCGCGCAACAGACTATGCGGCTCATCCGCAGAATCGCAAATAGGCGCTATGGCATGAAAGAAACGAATCTAATCAGATTAGTTCAAGCCTTTGTAATAAGTAAGATTGCTTACGTAGCTCCTTTCCTTAATCTCAAGGCAGCGGAGAAGTCCAAGCTGGAAGGGATCATTCGCAGAAGTGTCAAGCAGGCGCTGGGTTTACCAATTCGGACCCCCACCGCAAAACTTTTAGAACTAGGTCTTCACAACACATTGGATGAAATTGTGGAAGGCGTGACAGTCTCGCAGTACGAAAGGCTGTCGGGAAGCGTTACAGGCAGGCAAATCCTCGCGAAACTAGGAATAAATTACGAGAGTCAGCGAGGTCCGAAAGTGGACATGCTTAAGAGCGTGCGCGATAGGCTGATGATCCCACCACTACCGAAAAACATGCATCCCGTCCACCACAAGGATCGCAGAGAGAAACGGGCTGAAGCCCTTGGCAAATGTTTCAAAAACTATCCGATAGAAGACGTGGCCTACGTGGACGCAGCTAATTGCGGGAGGGGGAGAATGGTGATAGCGGTAGCTAGCGCCGAGACATATCTCCGAGCCGGCGCTTCGATCACGACGGACAGTCCCGAAATTGCAGAAGAAGCCGCCATCGCACTTGCAATAGTGGGCACGGATGCGTCAATGATAGTCAGTGACTCAAAGGTAGCAGTGATGAACTTTGCCAAGGGGAGGGTCTCCCCTCTGACGAACGGAATCCTGCGGACTGCAAGGGACGACCGCAAAATTCGCATAGTCTGGACACCTGCACACGCATCCCTGGCTGGAAATGAAGCAGCTCACGAACTGGCTCGAGGTCTTGCTTTCCGAGCCAGTGGCCATACCGAGGGCTTCGCAGACAGGGATCGTCTTGTAGGTTACAGAGAAATCACACAACATTATAGGCTCAATCGAACAAAGTACCCCGCTGCTGATAAATCATTGACAAAGAGTCAGGCCACCTCTTGGCGCCGTCTCCAAACTTATACGTTTCCGAACCCGGTTATGTGTAGTCGTTATTATCCGGGACAATATTCAAACGAGTGTAAGCAATGTAAGGCCAAAGCGGATCTCAACCATATTCTCTGGAAATGCCCTTTTGCCCCCCTGGAGGGACAAAAAATAAAGTCACTTGAACAATGGGAGGCTCTCCTACTCAGCTCCGATCCGGAGACTCAAACAAAAGCCGTCCAACTGGCCGAAGACGCCGCCAGGAGCCAAGACCTTCTGGCCGTCGTTTAGGCGGGGGGCCTATATGCCCTTCAGACTGTTGGCAATAAACGTTTTACAATCCAATCCAATCATTTTCATCATTATCTCATGAAAAGTTCTCATCAGTGGTTGGGCTCTTAAGTTAGAGACACACAATCTTCAGGGATGCGGGACATCACTGGTCCTACAGTGACTGATAGGAGGCATTTCTTGCCTGGTATAATAGTTTATCAGTGTTGAACAGTTAACTAAACTAGATCTGCTGCTTGTTTATCGCGCGTCTGCGACGACACATGGAGTGATGGTACTAGCTTCATTAGTAAATAAATTAGGGGTTTATGAATATTAGGAATTTCGAGTATAACTCAGATATGTTTGTTATTCCATTTATATTCAATTTGAGAAATCAGTATTCAGTAATTTTGGCAGCAATTGAATACGGTCAACTTCCTAAATCCGCCCATAACAGAACCACAGTATTTGAGGAAAAAATCTGAAGATAAGAGTTTAAATTGTCAGGAAACTGGCCACATATTTTATTATCAGCTTTTATTATCTGCTTTTATTATGGGTTTTTCCGGCTTCTTGCTTTTATTATGGCTTTTATTATGGCTTTTCTTACCAGCTTTTCTTATCGGCCTTTGTTATCAGCCTTTGTTATCAGCCTTTGTTATCAGCCTTTGTTATCAGCCTTTGTTATCAGCCTTTGTTGTCAGCCTTTGTTGTCAGCCTTTGTTGTCAGCTTTTGTTGTCAGCTTTTGTTATCAGCCGCTCCTATGCTGGGATTTCATGCAGAATTCCACAAGTCCGCTTCCCCATGTACCACATTTGAAAACAAGATGGCCAATCACATGCTTTGCCAATCACTCACAACGTGAAAGTGGCCGTTTTTTTTTTTTTTTTGATGCCTTATATGCTGATTCTAGGTTAGTTGGCTCGTAGTCCTGTCATTTCATGGATTTCATTCTGTTAATCATTAGTCATAACCACATTGACATTATGCTGTCATGCTCTGTACATTTCTGTGCGTGCAACTTTTTTTTATTTCAGGGTTCGTAGTGGTTCTTGAAACCCTTGAAAACCCTTGATTTCTAAAGCTCCATATTCAAGGCCCTGAAAATTCTTGAATCTTGTAAAGGTGCTGGAAAGTCCTTGAATTTCGCGCTGGACTAGGCTTAGCGGATTCGAGTAAACGTCTGGCCACATCTGGCAAGTCCTAATCCAAGTCAATGTCGCGTTAGCCACTGTAGTAACTGTAGTCGGAGAGAAAGATATTGCTGTAGTCGCGTGTATTGCTTGTGTCCGCTCTCTAGCCCAGACCATGCCCTGATTGTGCAGCACGCCGCTCAGCCTCCTGGCGACGTCGCTTTGCTAGGCGTTCCTCTCATTGCTCTGGCGTCTCCGCTGCACGCCTGGCCCTTAGCCTGTTCGTTCTTCCTCTGGTTAACCGCTAACTGCCAGGCTACCACTTCGGGATCCGGTGAATTCAACTTTTCCGCTCTTCTGCGCTGCTCAGCAGCGGCTTTGCTTTCCTTCTCCATGGCTGTAGCCTGGCTGTCGTTCTTCATCATCCTCTCCTCCTTCTTGTCGGCTCCGGCGCACCAGCTGCGCAGCTGTGTTGTCACTCGCTCCTCGCGCATGCGCAGCTTGGCTCATCCACGCTCACGCGAAACTGCTCATCCGTGGCCAGTGTAGCTCACGCTACAAAAACTGTTGCGGACTTGTTGGCAGCTGCAGGCAGTTATGCCGTAAAAGCTGAGGCGGCTAATGACATCACATATATTGTGAAATCAAACAGTCTTAGAAAAACTGCAAAAGAAGAGATTCAGGAGGTTCAAGCAATTTATTGTGCAATCGCTGAAAAACTTCTAGTACGTTCTTGTTAATCTTAACCAGTGTGCACTTCAAGGCAGTTTATTAATGTGTGTTTTCTTCTATTTATTCTTCTATCTATTTTTTTCTTTTTCAATAGAATGAATGATTTTGTTCTTAAGTTTATTTTCTGTCCAAGCAACTAAACATTGCTTTGGGTCCTTGAAATTGCTATGCCAGGGTCTTTAAAGTCCTTGAAAACCCTTGAATTTTTTCGACCAAAACTGCTACGAACCTTGTATTTTTCATTGTGCTGAGCCAGTCTACTTTTGCTTCAACTTTGGTTGCAAACACTACGCGCTATTTTGAAGACGTTAATTCCGACATTTGCGCGTTTATTCTTTTCTGAAAAATTTTTTCGTACTGGATTTTTTCATTTAACCCATTTCGCTGTTTGCACACTGCTAAAATGAATGTACAGGGGCGAGGGAAACACTTTTACTTCTGTGGTAGCTAAAAGATGCTAGAGTCGTCCGTGATGTATTCTAGGGAAGTTCTAACGTCTTCTTCTTACCATCCATGTAAAAGTTCGATCAAAAGAAATTCTAAAAGCGGAGCCCACGAGCACCGCATTGTTCACGTTTCTTTCCAATGCGATAGTTCAGGGTCTGTTCTGAAAGTAGTAGGACTGGTTTTTTCCTGAGCAAACGGGCATTCGAAAGGCGGTCTGTGCACGCAGGATTGGTGAAGGGGGATATTGGGAACGCTGGGAAAAATCGGCAGTCGGCTCTCGGCCGATGAAGAGAGCAGGTCACTTGTCCTGTGAACCCCTGTCGAAACGCCTCGTCATGCAGAATCATGGAGCGCTTACTGGATCAGCGATACGTGATAAAATTGTGTGTAAAGCTTGGTAAAGCAGGCAAAGAGAGACACAACATGATTAAGGAGGCCTACGTTGAAGCGTCATGGATAGATCAGGTGTTTTTGGATGGCACAAGCTGTTCCTAAAAAGTAGGGAAAGAGTGGAAGACGACGACCGCTCCGGACGCTCTTCGACCAGCAAGACCAACAAAAATGTGTCGCGAGAAAAAAGTTACTGAACTGTGATCGTAGGATGAGCATCAGAATGGTTGCTGTTGACTTTAGCATTCCTCAAACCCAAGTTTTTGAGATCATGACCCCGATTTTTTGGATAACGTAGTGACCTGTGACGAGAAGAGGTTTTTGATTACGGCACGGAGAGCAAGCAGCAGAGCTCATAATGACACACCCCTTCTTCCCCACTCTCCAAGAAAGCGCGAATGAGCAAATCCAGGCAAAAGTCCATGCTCATTTGCTTTTTTGATCGACATGGATTCATCCACAAAGAGTTCGTACCACCTGGACAAACAGTTAATGCAGTTCTTTACGTCGAAGTCCTCAAAAGGCTGCGAAAACGCATTGTTTGTGTCCGCCCAGCCATCGCCAACAAATGGCGGCTGCACCATGACAACGCGCCGAGACACACAGCGTTTCGCGTAGTGGACTATCTTGCCTAAAACAAGGTGGCAACGCTGCCTCAGGCCCACTACAGCCCCGACTTGGCCCCTCCAGACTTTTTTCTGTTCCCGAGAATAAAATCGACACCCAAGGGGAAGCATCACAGATCGGTAGAGGCAGTTCAACAGGCCGTGACGAGGGAGCCAAACAGCATTTCGATCCAGGCGTTCCTGGAGGCGTGTGAAAACTGCAAAAATTATTGGCATCAGTGTGTAAATGCAGAAGGTTGCTTCTTTGAAAAATTCTAATCGTTTGTACTGTTCTCATCAATAAATTTTGGGAAAAAAAATGAGTCCTACTACTTTCAGAACAGACCCTGTATACCAGGCGTGCCAGCTAAATGTAACCACCCTTTTAAAAAAGGCGAAGTGTCCTAATGCAGTCAAACCAACTGAGGGTTGTTCAGAGTTGCGTGGCCTGGTCTTTAGTATTGTTTTGTTCTTCTAAGATAATTAGTTAATCTTAATTAGTTACCTTTTTAATTATTGACTTCGAGAAGAAAGTGTCATGTCAATGGAAAAGGTATAGGTTGGCTTTAAAAACTGCTAGTAGTGCAGTTTCCGTCAAGTTACGACTTACGTAGCTTCATTTATTGGCCTTAAAAGAAAGTTGTCACGTGACCAGCTGCTCGCTCACTTCTCTGCCCCAGTGTGCACCCAAAGTCTCATCGAGAAGAGGACTTCAGAAAAAATGGATTTTATTCTTTAAGGCGCGTCTTGGAATCTTGAAGTGGTACCGTTGTCACTTGGAAGCTTTTTCTTATTGTGCGAGTTATGGTTAAAGGCCGGTAGATAAACTACTTTACGTAAATAGTACTTTGCTGCAAACATTTCTGTCAGCTGTTTTTCAAAGCGATCTAGAACTTTTCCATTCACGCTTAGTTCCTCAAGTCAATAATTAAAAAGCTAGCTAATTACGCTTAACTAATTAGTTGATTGGTTTGGTTTATGGGGTTTAACGTCCCAAAGCGACTAAGGCTATGAGAGACGCCGTAGTGGAGGGCTCCGGAAATTTCGACCACCTGGGGTTCTTTAACGTGCACTGACATCGCACAGTACATGGGCCTCTAGAATTTCTCCTCCAAAGAAATTCTAGCCGCCACGGCCGGGATCGAACCCGCGTCTTTTGGGTCAGCAGCCGAGCACCATAACCGCTGAGCCACCGCGGCGGCTTAACTAATTAGTTAACATAGAAGAATGAAAAAATACTAAAGACTAGGCCATGCAACTGTTAACAACCCTGAGTTGGTTTCACTTGACTAGGACACTGCCTTTTTTAAAAAAGTTGGTTACATTTAACTGGGACACCTGGTTTATTTATTTTTTTTTATTCATACAAGTACCTGCAGTGCCTAGGGGCATTATAGTAGGGGGGACAATAACATTAAACATACACCTAAAATGAGCATGTCAACAATGCTGAAAGTAAACTGTAAAGCAAATTTCTTTAAAAATAAGAAAGAAACGCACCACTGAAATGTCAGCACGAGAGACAAGTTTTGAAAGAACGGAAAGCCTCTGCGACAGATTGGCCACCAGGAACGACTGAAAATGTTTACCCGTTTTACATTGCAATGTGAAGAAGTATGAGGAAAAAAAGCTGGTAACATGCTAAGTTCAGCCCTGCCACGTGTGCAGTGGGGTGATACTTGAGCTGGTGTATCCTTTCCCTTTGCAGGTGACAGCCATGGCCACTCTCACTCCCATGGCCACTCTCACAGTCGCTCCCACGACCACTCGCACAGCCATTCGCACGGCCATTCGCACGGCGATGCCCACTCTCATGGCAACGGGCATGGCCACTCGCTCGGCTTTGGTGAGTACAGAAGGGCCATTGTTTTTTGCCATTACTTATTAAGGAGGGATGTGGGGATCAGGTCGCGAAATCGCGAGAAAAGTCGATTTTTGAAAAGTACACTTTTTGGCATCCCCAACCCTGTTTCTATGTTGTACTGAAATATTTCACCCAAAGATAAACTTTAAGCGCTCCAAATAAATATATTTGTCGGCACCTATGCGTAGACAATGTGTGCTAGCTCAGAACTTTCAGGCTTGTTTTCTCGAGAAAGTTTATTTTGAGCTTAATACCTTGTTTGTGGAAAGCGTAGCACAGCAATGGGTGCATGGATTTTGACCCCGTCTGTTTTGTTGTGATCAGTGAAATGTGGTCTGCGTGTGTGGCGGACCCAAGGTTCTGGGATGCAGCACTTAGTTTCGCTTAGTTGTGAAACCGCTGAGTTTCGGTTTCGCTTATCTCAGCTTCGCACTAATCCGCGTCGATGACAGCTCAACTATCTGGCATCTACCAGCCAACCAACCCAGCTCAGTATCATTTTGGGTGCTGCTTTCCGCGTCACTGGTGTTTTCTTTCCCCATTCCTTTTTTCTCGTTGGTTCAGTGCCGCTGAGCCAATTCCTTTGCTTCCATCCTCATGGTTGCGTTCTTCCAGTCTGCTGAAACTGCACGCTCCTCGTGTGCCGCTTGCTGTTTGTGTTGCTCCACACACGTGACGGTAGCGGTGATGCTTCACCGAGTCACACCGTGAAGGATGCAGGAGGCTGTTAAGATTTTGGCACAGTTCTGCTTCGATAGGGACAGTGAGGAGAGCTGTTGCTGGGAAAAAACAGCGCTAAGACGAAGGACAAAGAAAAGAGGACAACAGGACCGGCGTTGTCCTCTTTTCTTTGTCCTTCGGCTTAGCGCTGTTTTCTTTCCCAGCAACATGTACCAACTAGCTCAAATTTCCGTTTTATTGAGGTTTTTTTTAGAGGAGAGCTGTATTAAAATTTTTTATAGCAAAATATGATAGTTCGGCATTTCATGGCTTTGTTGCCACTAGGCCGGCAGCGAAAGATGCATTTATTTCTAAGAAATTTGGATTCGAAGTTGGAAAAGTTCTTCCCGCCTCTCGGATTCAAACCAGGGACTCTCTTATGACGACACAGGACTAAATGACGTGAAACATGACGTGCACATGATGTAACGCAGACTCCGTGATTTCTGGCCGCTAGCGGTGTGGCCTAGCAGCAGCCGAAATGAAAGCTACCGCCGGCCACACGTTGAAGGCATCTATCGGCTATTGCGGCCGTCGCTACCATCGCTTCTTTTACGTTTGCACCGGCATTTTGCCAGTGTTACGATGGATCCCGTTCTCAAAGTCGTCAACGAAGTTCTTGCAAATAGACACATTTAGCATACCGTGTACCTTGTTACCGTTAGCGGAATACCGGAAGCCCGCCTACCGCTGGTGAGCAGGCGCTGATTGGTCCCGATGCTGCAGGCGCGCGCGTAGCTGCCGGGCACGTGGCGCCATCTGGCGACGTCAAGGAGATTTGCGCATGCATTGGCTGCGCGCGGGCTCCCAGACCTCACGTACCGGTAACGGGAACACGGTACACAGTATGCTAAAAGTGTCTAACAACTTTGCCCTGCACTTCAGCGACCTCAGCCCCACAGAGTGTCAAGTAGTTGGAAGTTGACTGGCACAACCGGGAACGTTTCGCCGGATGAGCGTGCGAATACTCAAGGTGCTCTTTACGCTGCAAACTGCCTTGTACGATCACCGAAAATTGTGCCATCATAGTTTTTAATCGACCATGGCGATCATCTGACCAACCTTAACAGGCTCCTTCAAAAGTTAACTAGCATTTGGAGCGGCACTTGGAGTTCCTCTGCTGTTCCGCGCTTGTAAATCGAGGCGCGTCAAAACCGAAACCATGCGAGCATGCACAGCGCATGGACGCGAAGTGCCATGATATACCGAAACTCATCTGGCCGCCTGTGGCGCCGCTGAGTATTTATTTTTTCGCTTACAACATTCAGGTTGTCTCTTGTCGGTTTTCCTTGTGTGATAAAAGCGCACTATTGGTTTCAAAACAAAACTTCAGTATTCAACCGCGCAACCTTCGTTTGTCAGCCTCAGTGATTCGTGGCTTCTCGTGTCCCAGTGTTGCTAGAACCATTGGTTCTAGCAACACTGTCTTGTCCTATGACGTCATCACGCTTGTACTTGCGAGTTTGGCCTGTGGCGGCGATACCTGTTTTTTGGTTCTTGCTCTTTTCTACGTTACAAGAGCTTTGTTGTCAGTATGAGTGCCGTTTTTGTAATCAGGAGCTGGTATTCTGCCGATGCAAGCCAACTTCAATTTCTCCTTAGTGTCCCTTTAACAGTGTGTGCGTGTAATAAAGCATTGATGGAAATGTGAGAAATAGTCATTACTGCGCTGTTGCTATTTTAGAATCTGGCAACCATTGCCCAGTTTTTCACTATTAAATTTATTGTCACGCAAGCAGTTCGTGACAGTTTTGTCGGGGTCACTCGATGGTGTGAACTTTTGGATAGTTCAGACATTTTTTTCCGGTTCCTTGAAGTTCGAATTGACGAACTTTTACTGTACTGTACTGTGGTGTGGCTTAAAGGTGCACTGAAGAGGAATCTGAACTCGTCTTTCTGCTCCAGGAACTCAAATCTACACATTCCGAGCATTCCTAGAAACTGCGACTTATTGCCCTGTTTGGCCGATTTCCTTAATTAAGTTGGATTAACATCCGGCTCCCGCCTTTTTTTTTTTTATTCCCCGCATAAAGTAAAGTGCATGAAGTGCCCTGCATGGAGTGCCTTTCAGGCAGTCGCGTGGCGACTTTGCTTTCGCTTTTATTTTGTCTCTTTGAGGTTTCCATAAATAAATAGGTCTAGTCAGAGAGTACACGACTGCAAATTAGGCCCTGGGAAATAAATATATGCATGGACTCATTGCTTTCGCCGATCACTACGTATCACTCCGCCGATGGCAGAGCGGCAAGCTGCCACGGGACTGGGTGGAAGGTTGGTCGACTCCTCCCACCGTATGCGGGGAATTAAAAAAAAAAAAAGAAAGATGGCAGCCGGACCTTAATCCGATTTAAATTAGGGAAATCGGCTGTACAGGACAATAATTCGAAGTTTCCAAGAACGCTGGGAACGTGTAGACCAGTTCCAGCGGCAAAAATATGAGTTCAGATTCCTCTTCGGTGCACCTTAAACCGGTGACCTGTCCCCGTGGTGTTGAGCCTGAAGGAGCTGCCATGGTCTCGTTGGCTGGCATTGCATGACAAACGCTCGCCGCTTTCAGTCTGTTTGGAGCTGTGCCCTAGTCGACACAGTTAGTCCTAGCTGTGTCAGCTAGGGCTAGGCCTAGCTAGGCCTAGCTGACCAGGTCTGCTTTGTGTCTTGCAGGACTGGAGGACGACTGCAGTGGCGATGGCAAGGCGCCCCCGGCGGCCAGGAGCCAAATCATGCAAGGTCTGGCTGCTACTTGTTGGGATTAGCTAAGCTGCAGTCAGGGATAAAAGTCTCTGGACTGCTGGTGCCACACGTTAAACTGTATCATTAAACTGTACTAGTGGAGGGGAAAGGGAAAATCCTTTTCTCTCACCTCCGTATAAATGGTCCTGAGCAGTGGCTAATAACAGAGCTATTTTCTTTGTTTACAGCGCACGTAATCCACAGACTTTTGTGCCCTACTGTACATAGCTTTGTGTGGCTAAGTAGGAGTGACGTAAGCCGATGATGTGCGTAGTGTGCATGTGTGATCCGATACCGATGGTGACGCAGTCGGATAGTCAACCGAGATCCAGGCAACAGAGTTGATATAATAGTAAAATGCAAGTGTTACAAAAGCTATATGCACATTTTTGCCTGCAACAGAGTTGATAGAATAGTAAATTGCAGGTATTACAAAAGCTGTATACATTTTTGCCTTCCTTCAGAGGAAGTCCTTGTGCGCTTATGTAGTATGTTGTGGAAGTTTTTTGTCGAGAACTATGAAAAAATTTTAGTGCAGGGAACCTGCTAAAATGTATGGCTTTGGTTTCTCTTGATGTCAGGGAATACATTAAGGGCACAGTTGTCACTCTGCGTATCATAGGGCGTAGAATAGTCCTTTGTTGGGCTAGCTGGTAATCCATTGAAGCAGGTACTAGGAGCGCACACACACAAGGACACACAGGGAAGTGACGAACACAGCGCTGTGTTCGTCACTACCCTGTCTGTCCTTGTGTGTGTGCGCTCCTAGTACCTGCATCTATCATAGGACTAGAGATATAGGGTTTTGCAGTTGCCACATCATAAGCGGGAAGAAAAGTTTGTATCCCTGTTTTGAAACGCTGTAGAAAATTTTCCAGCCTCAGCAGCTTGCTTTTTTCCGGTGACACTGGCCATAGAGCTTGGGTATAGCTGTAACTTTTGTCTCGTAGTAAGATTGACTACAGTACTTACCTGACTCAGCTACAGGTGATGCAAACCCTTAACCATCTGCGCCGAGTGTGAGGAACTGAAAGCACTCTAACGCAGAGTTTTTCCCGAAAGGTGGTGGTGGCACCATCGGTCGTCTGCAGAGGAAAGTGCCACAGCGCGAAAGGCTCCTAGGCGAGCATTGCAAGGTGCGCAGGTCTTTTGATGGCGCTACCATCACTTTTTGGTGGCAACCTTCCACTGGTGGCTTTCAGTTCATTGATCTCGGCACAGAAGATTCGGGTTTGCATCATGCACGGCTGAACCCAGGAAGTACAGTTGTCAGACTTGATACAAGACAAAAGGTACGGCAATATCCAAGCTCTGTGCACAGTTTCGGTGCAAATGAGCCAGCGGTCGAGGTACGAAAATTTTTAAGTATTCATCGTAAGGATGCACAAGACTGCGTAACGTGTGTACAACAGCGAAGCATGGTTGTACGCGTCTTCTCAAGTGTGTCATGCGAGGTTGTTCTGGCGCAGGTGTCTTCCTGCACATCCTGGCCGACACCCTGGGCAGCGTGGGTGTCATTGTGTCGGCCATCTTGATGAACCAGTTTGGCTGGCTGGTGGCCGACCCCATCTGCTCCATGTTCATCGCCACCCTCATCGGCGTCAGGTGCGTGGCCGACGTGACGGTGCTGTCCGTCATCATTTGGGATGGAAACAGCGTTTTGATTTTGACAACTTTGAGGGCTGCCCCAACCCAGGAAGGGTTGCTTATTAAGCGAATGTCTCACAAAAAATTTCTGGCTTCTCTGTCATGAAATTCCCTGATTGGTTGAGATTGTCGTGTCGTCATCAACACCTAGTGACCACCGGTGGGGGCGGCAGAAAGTTAGGTGGGCGGATGAGATTAACAAATCTGCAGGGACACGGTGGCTGCAGCTCTCAAGAGGACAGGGTTAATTGGAGAGACATGGGAGAGGCCTTTGTCCTGCCCTGCAGTGGGTGTAGTCAGGCTGATGATGATGATGATGATGATGGACAGAGGTGCCTCCTCCCCAGTGTGCTGCCCCTTCTGCGGGACTCCGTCTATGTGCTGATGCAACGGACACCCCGGGAGCTGGAGGCCGCTTTGCCCACCTGTTACCAGAGGGTGAGTGTGGCACGCTTTTTACCCATTTGGTGAGGCAAAATTTCATGCTGGTGGTTCACACTGATTCAAGAAGTGCCTTTTTTAGTGCCCCGTTGTGTGCTCTGTTCGTAGTTAGTTTAGGTATCTAGAGTAGCGCTGAAAATAATTCCCAGTTCCTGGCCGTATCCTACAAAAGAACTGCGGCAATAGTCGGCGGGCTGCAGTCTCTGCTGTATGCGATTTGCACACAGCCACGCTGCCAGAATGCATTCTTCGGCACTGTCCGAAATTTATTACTGCGTAACCCACATAACAGGCCCATAATAATGAGTGCTGTGCTAAATTTAGACTGTCAACGCTACAAAGGTCCATTCCAGACACAAGATCCTACATGGTGCAATCGTTTGTGGTTGGTTTTGTGTTGCCGTTGTGCACATGTGTGGTCCAGACTGTTTTGTCTCAAAGTCTTTTAGCCACTCATTGCTGCCACGACACGGGTTCACATTAAAATCCCTCGCTGCACGAAATGACTGTTTGGGCCAGTAACATGTAGAGTACTGGGCAATATGTACACTGGCACCTATAGACCAAAACCAATCTGTGTTGTAAGCAAGATCTGCTGTTACCGGCTGAGACAATTGGGGTGAAACTTGGAGTGAAAAGTAGGGTTAGTACCCATAGGGATACATGGATGCAAAAGTTTTCAAGCGGTTCGCTCATTTCATATGGCACCTGTGATGTTGTCCCGTCATGAAGAACGATCAAGCTCATCCTAGAACAGATTCTGTAAGCCTGAAGCGTTATTTCGAAGGCAGTGTAGTTTTAAAACTTCGCAGGGATGGTTCTTAGCTTGGGGTACGGAACTGGAGCACGGCCCTTTCAAACACATGTAAGCAGAACCTTCAGAAATATCTTTCTCGTTTCACAGAGTACCCCTGTAGGCGGCTGGTTATTAGGAGTTGGCGAGTGGTTTGAAAAGGTAGAGTGGGAGAAAGTATGCTATGTCGTTTCAAAGCTATCTCCACGACACATCTGTGTTGTGAAGCCGCACGTATCCCCTAAAGGCGCTTCATCTGCTGGGTGTTTCCCCAAACCATGCAAGCTTCTCATGTAGCCCGACATGCTCCTGCGTGCGGTGCTAGTTATCTTACAGTGCTAGTTATCACATTCAAGAAAACTTTGCACAGAATAACACAAGATGGAGGGAGAAACGTACACACACACGCCCTCCGTCTTGTGTTATTCTGCGCAAAGTTTTCTTGAATATGTCGCTACGCCAACTGGCCCAATGTTCTGCTCTACTAGTTATCACAGTGCTAGTTATCTGCTACAATGCGCGGTTCGTTTATCATGCTGTTTAAGGACTGTCCTCAGTGCAAATCTTGCTCTCATTGGAATGGCATTATTTGCGAGGGAATGTAGCGTGCGTGGCAGAAGCCTAGACGATAAAGCTTGCGTGATTCAGGAAAACAGCCAGTGGATAAAGCACCTTTTGGGAGAATGTCTGGCATCGCAACGCATACCGTATTTACTCGCATAATGATCGCACTTTTTTCTTCAAAAAATTGACACAAATTTAGGGGTGCGATCATTACGCGGGGTAAATTTTTAACAAAAAATTCTGAGCCCCGAAAACGCAAACAAGTTGCAGGTCAGACTACCCTTGTCACTCGGGTAACTAGGGCGCGCTACCCACGACGCCGCCAATCGCGGCTATCGCGAACCGAGCTTGGCGATCTCGGCTTAAGAGGGTTCACCAGTGGCAGTGTCCATAGGAAATACATGGGAACTTTCAGAAGCTATACCGTGTCTAAACATGGCTCGATTTTCATGAGGTTTGTGGCAGCGTTTTCGTCTTTAGTGAATAGAGGAAATGTTGCGGACAGATTTTATTGTTTAAGTTTCATTTTTTTACCAGTTAGACGCAAAGTTCCAGAAAAATGGTGCTTTTAGATATGTCGAACTTTCATGTCATCTTGGGAAAAAACTAAGCCAAATATCAAAATTTCGTCCGCAACATTTCCTCCCTTTTTCTTTCTTGATTGTTAAGCCGCAATTTTTATCCATATCTAACCTAGTGTTTGTATTTTACAGGCTTTGAAAGTTGTGTATGTATTTTCTGTGGTGATTTGAATTTCGCGCTAAAATCTTACCAGTGCGACGTGGCTCCACCTGGCGACAAATTATTTTGCCGCTACTACATTCTACCACCAACTTCTTGCTTGTCTGTGTTCGGGCGCACACTTTTTTTTTAGAACCTGGACGAACTTGATTTCTTTCTTTCCTTTTTTTCTTGCTTGGGCTGTATTTCGGAAGGATTCTGCTTTTTTTTTTTCTTGAGCTTGTGGTGCGAAAAGGAAGCGGAATGCAAGGCCACACCCAAAAGCACCTGACCTCCACCCACCCCTCCCGCAGCACACACAGTAAGGCATTGTTCGCACCAAAGCACACGCGAGTCGAGTTATCGGGTCAAAAACCGGTTACTTTGTCCACGTAAACGCGCCGAGTCGCGCGGAGGGATCGGGGGTTGACTCAACTCCACCCTGCCCCGATGTGCTTGTAAACGCTGCCGGGCCGAAAGGAGGGGAGAGGATAAATGCAAACTTGTTTTTCACTTGCGCTGTCGCACCTTCGAAGCAGCGGTGGTGTGCCTCAATCTTGGCAGTGTTGTAGGCGTTACCGAAAAAAAGTAACTAAATACGTTACTCGTTACACTAAAAAAAAAGAACGCGTTACCGCCCTACGTTACCCACAAAAAAAGGTAACGCGTTACCGTTACCGAAAAGAAGTATCGCACGTTACTTTGCCGTTACTCCATGGCAATAAATTTTATTGAGTGTCATCGCTGTAAGAACAATTTTATAAAGCTCACACTTCATTTAATTCCAACTTCACAAAGAAAACAGCTGAACTCAACAAATTTACAGTAATTTTGGTGTGCTTCTGCTTACGAAATTACGCGGAAATTGTGTAGCAATAAAGAAATGCTTACATGTCGTAGTTCCCGAAAAAATATATTAGCGCACATAAACAATTTCTTTTTTACTTGAACCTGCATAATTATCGCAAAAATGCGAGTGTTTACGTCAAGGTGTTCAAGGTCAGCTTCGCTCGCTTAGGAACTCAATAACCTGAAACGTAGCCGCAGTTGCAGAAACAGCAGGTTGACTGCAATCCCCTTTTCTGTGCTGTACCATTGTACTCTTTCGACGGCTCTCTTGGGGCCATCTTGAAGTAAACTGGCGACATTCATGAGTTTGCTCAGATGAGGGAATGCGAATGTGTCGCGTGGAACGAGACCTTTTGGCTGGAAAACAAGCTTACGCAGAAACTGACTTACAGATTTTTGAACAAATGGTCCATTGGTGGCTCGGCATGCGTCCACTCTTTAGAGAGTTGTGGATGTGAGTGGTTTGGGGGTGAAGACAAGTGTGTGACTGCGTGTTCGTGCTTTTTTTTTTAGTTGAGTGCGTCGTCAAGGGCAGGTGTTTTTTGTCGTGCATGCGAGCCGCAACAATGGTCGTCGAGAACACCGGTACAATTTGTTTCTTTGCAACATCACTTTCGGCGTTTTTTTTTTGAAAAAGGGGCGGAGGGGGACAATTGAAATAAAAAAGTAACTAGCAACGCGGCACCTCACGTTACCGAAAAATGTTAACGTAAGTACGTGAACCGTTACAGTTCCGAAATGGTAACTAGTACGCTACTAAGTTACCGAAAAAAGTAACGCGTTACCGACAACACTGAATCTTGGATGCTACCACTGCTCGCTCGCAATGCGGTGCTCGACGCTTGGTGTCACTGCTTATGAACCGGTCTCGACTAGCCAAAATCGAGTTCATGTAAATACGCGTCGGTCGAGTTGGGTTGACTTCTCACAGCCCGACCCCCGACTCAACCTGGCGTTACTGGTTCATGTAAACAGAGCTAAGCAAGCACTCGCCTATGCAATGCCAAAGTTTTCGTTCAGTACAGGACGCTCTCGGTGCTTTTGCAAACCACACTTCTCGTCCTTTTAAGTTTCATCCAACTTTGATTTGCTTGGTGCCTTAATTGTTGGTGCTTAGAATAAGCGGAAGATGGGTGTTCGGCGCTGGGAAACCTCCTACGAGACTAGGCAAAGTAAGCTACAGGCTGTCACTACAACCCAGGACATGCTTCTGTAGCTATGTAAGGAAGGCTACGCAGGAATGGGAAGAAAACCAGTCATAAGGCCTTGTGCTAGGAGCTCCTTTCTTTCCTTTTATTTAGAGACTGACTACATAGGTGTTCAACACAATGGAACCTTTTCTGGGTAATGTCCTGCGGATGCACCAAGCCTCTCTTCCGCCATTTTAACTGACCGCACCTGTCTGCTCAGGCGAAACCAGTAACCCCACCCTACCACTGTAAAAGAATTTTCGCAGAAAAGAATCAAGGAAGCTTAGGCAACCCAAACCGGAAACGCTAAATTGGTGGGTTACTGGGAAATGGTCCATTGTATGACCCCCACATCCTTCTGTGCTCAATGGCTTGAGATGGGCTAACTTTTTTGTGCTTCCGTCCCCACAACCTTGGCCGCATAACTACAGAAAGTTATGGGTCTACTTTTTGTACGCGGAAGAACGAATACTTTCGTGTCGCGGTCAAGGGTCGCGGTGTAGTTTACACACCTGGAGGGGCAATAGAACTTCCCTTCTTTTTGGGGTACTCAGGTGCTGCCATCTATCGACAGAAAAAGTTCAAATCTGAGTTGCCTTGTAGCTGGTGAGCCCTCTTAAGTCGTTAACCGATAAGATAAGAGTGCGAAGAGCGCACGAGCTGGCCCGCTTCAAGAACGTACTTTCTTCGCGCTAAATCACGTTCAAAGAGCAACGCATCAAAATAGGCAGTGTGTATAGTGCTGCACGACGGCGCTTTTATGCATCCTTCGATCTCGTCCGATGGCGCAGCAACAGCTAACAGCAACGTCCCGCAGCGCTCAACTAACGCATTTTACCGCCGTTACCCCGAAAAATGTCCGGTTCTGCCGCATCGTTAAAGTAGGCGACAAATTCGGAACGCTCGCAGCACTAGATTCCGCGAGCTTACCGCAATGATGCCGCCCGCGAGTGCGGCGGACGACGACGCTCTGTTCTCCCTAGTCGTCGCTAGGCCTAACTTGTTTCGTATCGAAGCCACAGTGGACGGCGCTTTTGAACTGACCAGCGCTATAATGAATGTTCTACTTATAATGCTGCCTTACTGACAACCTAATTGCTTCGTATTAAAAGAAATATATGCGATCGATTTCAGCGACGCCTTAGCAGCGGAGCTGGCATGCAAGCAGATAGGGTCACTCGCGCTGCAACGGCGGCAGCTGCTACGCGACTGTGAACGTAAAACAAGCTTGTATTGCAGTTATTACTCCTACCAGCAACTCTGTACAGGCCAGCGATCCTCAAGGCGGATTCATTTTTGACGTTCCCGTATCCCAGGGCTTATTATTTACGAGAACAATAAAGTTTAACCGGATCACCGCATCACTTCGTTGCACCGCAACCCAGAACGGTGGTGAGCCTGCGACAACGGCGAACCATGATTCGAGATTACCGCAGATAAGTTTGGTATCCGCGATTAAGCATAACCGCATTTAGACTGCCCGTGCGACTGCAGGTCCGCCAACAGGCGGCTGCTGCTGCAATGCTGACAGAGCAAGATGGTCTTCTGCACGTGCCATCTGTCAGACAGATAGCAAGTACGATCATCGTCGGCTAGACTCGACATCGTCGTCAAATTGCAGCGGCAAGTTCAGGGTGCGATCATTACGCGGGGAATAAAAAAAATTGAATTTTGCGAACAAAATTTGGGGGTGCGATCATTACGCAAGTGCGATCATTATGCGAGTAAATACGGTATTTTTTTGGGCATTTGATAAAGATAGCTTCTAAACGACGAGTCGCACTCTTCTTCGAAGCACCAGCCAACAAGCAGGCAGCAGTGACATGCACTACACAGCATGTGCCATTGGGGCTCTTCAGACAACTTCCGAAAAAAAGTTCTATGATGCAGTGAACTCATAGAGGCTTCATCATAGAATTTCAGACAATTTGGATGATATTCTATGGCACCTCTATGATTACTGTATGATTTTACAGAAATGTATGACATTTGTTTGATAATGTTCTACGATTTGTATGATGTCTGTGATATTTGTATGACAAACTGTATGAGTTTATTGCATCATACAACTTTTTTCAGCAGGGAAGTCTGTGCCGCACGTTGAATGAATAAGGATGCATCATCCCGAGTGTTCTGTGTGTTGATGATGCAGGTGATGCAGCTGGAAGGTGTGTACAGTGTCCAGGAGCCCCACTTCTGGACGCTGTGCAGTGACGTCTACATCGGCACCCTCAAGCTGGAGGTGGCCAAGGGGGCCGACGTCAGCTACCTGCTCAGCTGCACCCACAGCATATTCACCCAGGTATTCATCCGGGGCGCCACGTGCTTGTTTCACATTTGATGGTGCTGAAGGTAGTCCACTGCCAAACATACTTGTCTGTGTTTAGCTGCCAGTGCAGAATTTTGGTCTGGTTCGTGCACATTCTGAAGGGACACGAGACACGGAAAGGGGAGACGCAATTTAGAAAGAAAAAGTTCTTTATGAAAAAAGGTCTATTACCATATATACTTGTCTAAAGGCCACACCCATATAAGGGCCACACCCCCAACTTGGCAGCCGGTATTTCGGGGGAAAAAAATAAATAAAAAAAATCAGCCAGAAAAATTGCTTGATGTGTGCATAATTTGCCCAATATGGTACAGTGAAACTTCGTTATATCGAACTAGTAAAAAATCGTAAAACAGTTTGCTAGAGCCGAAATTCATAATATAAAATTTCGTCCGAAATGCACGCAATAGCATTGAAAGGACAACAAGTCATTGAAAGGACAACAATTCTGGCGATCTTTACAAGAGAAGCGGATAGATGTTTTCCCGGGTTTTGGTGGCCTTTCGAAGACGCTCGCGGCTATTCCGAAGACCGCAAAAAACCGAGCGCCAGGTTGGCTCCCCCGCACAGCACCGCAAGCGCAGGTTAAGCGCCGGCTGCTGTGGCTTCTCCGCATCACAGCCGTGTCGCGTGGAAAGCGGTACGTCAGAGTGAAAGCTGCCGCCGTTTTCACCACCTCCGCGACAGCCGACATGAGCGCAGGATTGTTACTGCATGCTTACAACCACCAGTGCTGCTTCCATGGCCCTGTCTATGAATTCCAAAGGCGTGAACGCGTGCTGACAGCCGGACTGCAACCCTACACGCCGCTGTTGGCAAGTGCGAGATGGAAGTGCAAACCTTGGTGCGAACGCGTGCCGCATCACCACCAGTCACTTGTGCAGTGCGGCGAAGCCTGCCGCCTGCCATCCGGACACAGTTTGGCGCCGGGGAATTCGATATACCTGTTTCATGGCCAGCCGCGTTCAATATATAAAGTAGAAATTGCATGAATTAGTCAAAAATATTTACGGAGAGTTCGATATAGCCAATAATTCGTAATATCCGTGTTCGTTACATCGAGGTTTCACTGTACATTACACTGGAAGCTGATAGACGGTAACTGCCTGCAACACTCGTCGTCCCATGCACCGAACTCTACCTGGAACCGGTAACATGCTTTCCCCAGTACTGAGAGCTCGTCTTGTGTGCTTGGCATTCGCACCAGAAAGAACAAAAAGTTACGCTGCGCGAAAAAACTAGAATGGGGTGCATCCACGTTAGTGGCATGCTTCGTTGCGGCAATGCGTAGCCTGCCAGGCTCGGGCGCTGTAGCGGCGGGCCCTGTAATGCTCCTGGGTGCTGTAGGTACAGTCGCAACGGAAAAAGATTAGCACAGTGACGTGACACCGGAGCGCCAGGTAGCAACGCTTGGCGCTGCGGTTGCGAGCACGTCGATAACAAAAGTGCCAAGGGGTGTTCGCAAAGCAGGGCGCTGTACCAGCCGCGAAGTGCAATTTTCGTCACTCCGGTGATGTCATTGCGCCAATCTTTTTCGTCGCGACTGTACTTGTATAAATATAAATAAACAATGTGCATGCATTAATAATGTGGGCTTGCTTGTTCTTTTTTTCAGGCTGGTGTGAAGCAGCTGTACGTGCAGATTGACTACGCACCCATGTGATTGGACAGTGGTGGAACCCGTCTTCCTTGTACAGTGTGGACCGAATGTGGCCAGGGCATCCTCGTGGAACGGGGGGCAGCACAGCCTTGTGGGTCGAACTCTGGCAGTGCCACAAGTTGTGATGCAAGAAATTCCGGTGCAGCTCGCGTTGCGCTTCGTACCATGGTTTTAGGGAACGAGGGAAGGAGATGAGCTTTTACACTTCATTACAGTTGCGTCAGTGACATGCACGATGTATGTACTATGTGGGCTTGGAACCATGCTCACAGCCTAAATATATAAAGAAGAAATTGTGAAATGCAAAGTCTGTGTGTCTCGTGGTTATCAAGTTGCAAGCAGAGGATTCACGCTCACATGTGAAGAGGTTCGTTGCATGCGGATGTTAACAGCCATTGAGTTTCAGGTAAGTGATGGTTTCTTCTGTGTTGCTGGTATCTTTAGTCGCTGGTAGAGAATGGTCTGTCCCTGTCTCTGTTATAGTTGAATGTGCCATTGAAGCAGGATTTACAGAAAGTGAGGTGGGCAGAGGAGATTAAGAAGTTTGCGGGGATACGATGGCCACAACTGGCGAAGGACAGGGTTAAGTGGAGAGACATGGGAGGGGCCTTTGCCCTGCAGTGGGTGTAGTCAAGCTGATGATGATGATGATGTCTTTATTCTATGATTACCCCGATTAGTTCAAAGACCTTGCAGCAGGAGGTTACACTGTTAAAAAAAACAAAAAAATTCGCTGTGGCTTAGCTTGGTTAAGCCCGGTAATTGCGAAAGCAATATCCGTACCTACGCCATGGTACAGCTGGTAGTGTAGCTGGTGGTGATGCTTGTGGTTAGACTTGTGGTGATGCATCGGTTATACAATCCAATCCTATCCAATCCAATGTAACCTAATGTAATCTAATCCAGTCCAATCTAATCTAATCCAATCTAATGCAATCAAGGTCAAATGAAGGTCAATGGTGGTCACCGCCGCAGCACGGCAAAGGCGTGAAAGTGCAAGTAGTATTGCTTTCACAATAAAACACATTCTTTGATGCAGCACACTTGCTGGCCTGAAAGGCAATTATTGCATTCCCTAGTGTAGTGAACCAGAAAAGGACAAGCATACATACTAGTTCTAGCCGCCATGGTGGCTCAGTGGTTGTGGCACTCAGCTGCTGACCCGAAAGACGCGAGTGCGATCCCTGCCACGGTGGTAGAATTTCGATGGAGGCGATATTCTAGTGACCCGTGTACTGTGCAATGTCAGTGCACATTAAAGAACCCGAGGTGGTCCAAATTTGCAGAACCCTTCACTATGGCGTCCCTCATAGCCTGAGTTCTAAGACAAAAGCAGCGCCATCTGCCTCATGGATTTGGCACTGCAATTGCGATTTACAGCCACCTTAGCTATATCCGGTATATTTTTTTGTTACATCAACTATTAAATTTTAAAAACGTGCACACAACATTACGAATCGTTTGACACCATCCGGAACCCCCTTGCGACAAATAGTTCGGCCGTAATAGCAGACTGAGGGTCCTTTGAATGCATGGTTTGGGGGCGGAAAGGTCGTCGGTGCGAATCCCACATGTATTTTGGGTATCATCTCAATCGGTAGTTTTATCCTCGGGAACATGCTAAGTCATTTGACACCACTTCAAACATTCTGCGTCAAACGGATGGCCTCCAGATTTTATGCCAGTGGTAGTCCCGAGGGGGGTCCGACTTAGATAGTTGCTATGCTGGCACATATACCAGATCGAAAGTATCGGGATCAATATATGATATATTGTGGTCACACGGTAGCCATGTTGGTCAATTTGACCTTCATTGCAGACAGACACGTCCTTGACCAGCGTAAGTAGTAAGAGGTAACACTCCTGATAAATAGATGAATACGGAAATGCATGCGCGCGCTGGCATGCGATATTGATTACGCCCACGAAGATGCCACTGCAATGAAATCGAACTGTGATGAAATGATTTTGTGTATGCGAACGCGCTGGAATTGTCCTGCTTATAAAAGTATACATGCCATTCGCCAGCAAGCGGTTTCATCACGCTGTTTTTTGGACTGCTGGATCTTAAACTCTCTGTTGGGCGGCATATATCTGCCTATCGCTGTCATACTTCAAGTTCTTGGTGTTGATACGACAGGCTTATTATGGTTTGTTGGTGTTCTTTCGTGGAACGCTTTCGCGACGGCATGTGTGGTGCATTCACAGCAATCCGTCTCAGCTACAGCGGCTGCAGGTGGGCGGGGGTGTTGTAGGTGGGTGATGGATGGAATAACTTTAATGCCCAACAAATGCAGGGAGGGGTTTAACCCTCTCACCTAGATGACTGCTAGGAGTCCTTGTATCCCGGCGACGTCTTCGGCCAGTCGGACGATGTGTAATTGAGTCGCTTGGTCAGAGCTGAGTAGTAGAGACTCCCATCGTTCTAGCGTTCTAATATTGCGGCCCTTGGATATTGCCTGTGGGCATCCCCATATCATATGCTTGAGATCAGCCCTGTCATTGCATGCTTTACGCCTGTCAGCGTACTGTCCTGGATAGTAATGGCTGCAAGCAATCGGGTTAGGGTATGAGTTTGTTGCAGGCGGCGCCAAGTTGCTGCCTGACCTCTGTCTAATGAGGGTCTGCAGGCAGGAGTTTGGCTTGTTTCATGCAGTGTCCTGCAGCTAAGCGGTCGCATCCTGTGAAAGTATCGGGCGACAAACCGGCTCGAAAACGGAGACCTCGACCCCATTCGTGAGCCACCTCGTTACCTGTGAGGGAGGCGTGCGCGGGAGTCCAGGTAATTTGTATCGGCCTGTCGTCTCGGCTGGTCTGCAGGATTCTTAGTGCTTCAGGATTAATCCTTCATTTACTGTAAATCTTAACCGCCGCTTGGAGTCGCCCACTATTATTCCACTGTTTCTGCCCTATCTGCTGTGACCGGTTCACTAGTTGTAAGTTCCTTATCCCCGTTTTCGCAGCCCCGTAGCCGGCGACGTCCACATAGGTCGCGTCCTGTGAGCTTTGGAAGCGTTTCTCATAGCCTTGGCCCTCTTCACACTCCACTTTTTGTGCTGTTCAGGATTCATGTTCTTCAGAGGCAGGACCGCACCTCTCGCGGCAGGTCGACTTTCACGCCTTGCTGTCCTTCGTATTGTCACGTTGTAGTGACGGCGGTCCAGCGGTCAGGAAGACAGCAACAAAACTTGCAAACGAAGCTCATTATTTGGGCTGACTTGCGCCCGCAAAAGTACTGAATCACTCGGCGGCGGCGTAAGAAACAAACGTGCTCGTCAGTTGTCGAACTATGAATCCCCGCCGTTCGCGGCATCACTCATTTTAAAGCCGGCAAGGAAGCTTCGAGATAACAGGTCAAGATCATCTACAGTAATCTGGAGGAACGCAGATGCAGCTCTTCAAGGCTGTGATCAACCGAGATTAGTCCGCGGCCGCAAAACTGATAACACCCCTTTCCTGCGGCCTTGAGCGCGAACGAACGGGCACTGCAATGATACGTGGCAATAGTCGATTGATAGCTTCGCTAGAACGTGTCTGCCGGTGGAGTTGTTCGCGAGACTCGTATTGCAACACCAGGCAGGCTTCTGTGATTTCCTCCAACGTATTGTGAACTCCTAGGTCGAATAGTTTTTCATTCGCCGTGCTAATTCGGAGCCCTATAGTGCTTGCTTGACACTTTTTCGGATGATACGCTCGATCTTTTGCCTTTACAGAGCTTGAGGCTGAGGTAGGGGGCGACGTAAGCGATCCTACTTACGACTGATATGAGTCTCACGGTTTGCTGAATGCAGCCTTGAAGTCTTTTATCGTTTCCCCGTTGTGTTCATTTGCCTGGATCAGTAGTCCGAACACTCTGACATGGTCTACCGTGAGAACTGGATGCACTCTAGCCATGAGGGAGCTTTGCAGTTTCTCATTTTTCGTGCCCCTCCGGTGCGGTTGGTACAGCAGTAATTCTGACTTTTGTGGCGAGCGTTTTAAATGTCCACTGTCGCTTACGTAGTCTTCGACCTATTCGATGGCCGTCTGCAAAGTTTCTTTGATTTGGCCGTTGCTTCCTTAGCGACCCAAGGGTAACGTCACCTGCATATACAGGCTGCGGTTTGGGCCTTCGATGGCTTCCAGTCTCTCGGGGAGCTTGATCATGGCAATGTTGAACAGGAAGGGCAAGATGACGGAGCCCTGCGGAGTCCCTCTGCTGCCGGTCTTAAGGTCCCCTGACTTGCTATCTGCGATTTGAAGTTGCTCTTCGTGATTCGACAGAAAGTCCATGTAGTTGTAGGTTCACTTGCCCTTGTCCAAGTCTTGGAGGTTTGCCAGGATGGCTCTGTGGGTGACATTGTCGAATGCCTTCGCCAGGTCGAGTCCTAGGGTGGCTCTTGCGCCCACAGTCTCCGCATTGATGGTTTTATACTTGAACAGCAGCTTTACGTCCTGAGTGCGCAACCCAGGCCTGAAGCCTATCCCCGAGGTAGATGCTGTTCTCTTCCGTGTAGTTGTTCGGCCTGGTTTGGATTACGTGCTCCAGAAGCTTGCCTGCGCAGGAGGTCAGCGCGATATGGGTCTTAGGTTCTCGACCTGCAGTTTCTTGCAGGGTTTTGGGGTCATTACTACTTCGGCAGTCTTCCCCTGTTTTGGCTGCCAGCATTTCTGCATAAATGCTTAATTACTCCAGATGGAGTAAGTACTTTATTGATTACTCATGCTTGCTCCATCTGGACCTACCACAGATTTTGTCTTTAGTCTGGAGCTGGCAATCGCCGTCCGCACTTCGGCTTCAGTTAGGAGTTCGTCCAATTTCGGTGCTGGTCTGCCCTCGTACTTGGTCAGCCTCTTCCCTGCTGGTGTCTTGGTACTGGGGTGGGCTCGCCGTGACGCATCCTCAGCACGTCGTGTATTCCGAGTCCGGGAACACGTCCACTCGATGGCCGAAGCGGCCGCACGCCTTGCAGGTTTTGTGGCTCTTCTTATGAGACGCATTTCGTCTCCCAGCACTCATTGTAGATGTAGTGCGGCACCCGCGCGTCAGCAAAGGTAATTATCATGGAGGCAATTTTAGCCATTCTTCTAGCAGCCACAATCTTCAGGTTCCTAACGAGTATGAACCATTTTTCTACCTATTGTGGTGTGTGTTCTTCCGGGATTCCGTGGATCACTCCTTTCCCGCAGGCCTCTGGGGACGTCGTATACGCAAACGCCGCGCAGACTTGGCGTCCCATCTTGAGTTCTTTGATGTTCCGATAGGGTTCCGCTCTCTCTCTGCTCGGTGTGCTCACCAGAATGGTGTCCAGCTTAGGAGTCACCCGGATCGTATCCTTGCTTCTTCTCTGCTTAGCGCTGCAGCGCTTCTCACTCCTTCGACTATGCCCGTCCCGTTTGTAGTGCCACGCTTAGTACTCCACGTGGGCGAATTACGAACTTATATTCTTCGGCTGGCAGACGCGGCTTAAGTGGCGTAACAGATCGTTGCGCCACCTTCCTGCCCGACCTTAAGGCTATCTTGTTTGCCTGCGCGTGTCATCGTGGCCGCCGTCGGGGCCCTCCCTTCCTCTTGCGTGACCATCCTTTTGGCGGTCTCGCATCCTCTTTCGGTTTTCGTGGGCTCTCATCCAGCCCGCATTGTTGTCGTAGTCTTCAGGCGAGATGTACTGTACTCCCCCTCTAACTCAACGACATGGGTGATAGTCGAGATCCGGCTGGGCGAATGCCCGCCTTGCTGGCGGCCGTAGGGCCGACGTCGCCCCCACCTGGGGGCCACACCAAGCCCACCTGCCCTAAATACCGCCAATCCATGGCAATAAAGTTGTTTCTCTCTCTCTCTCTCTGCCGACGTCGACGTAAGGCTTAGCGCAGCCGCCGACGCGGAACCACCAAAAGCATTGGAAAAGGCGCCCAAAAATTTGTTCACTTGCCGCACTCTTGGCATCCACGTGGTGACCTTCCTATGTCGATGAGGGTGGTTTTTGGCCCAGAGGCCGTCGAAATTCAACGAAAATCATGAAAAGTTTACGGAGCCCATGTGAGACACGTTTACAGTCGCAAAAGGATTTGCCGGGCTAGTTGGTTTATTTCTGAAATAAAGATTTAACTGCGCGAAAGGGTTAGGACACAAGGGTCATGAATGTGTCTCCCTTGTGTCCTAACCCTTTCGCGAAGTTAAATCTTTATTTACAGTCGCCGCCCCCCAGCGGACAAAAACAATGTGCGTGCAGATAAATTTTTACCAGTGAAAGCCCCGATG